>NW_028296611.1:0-260196 GCF_055471065.1 Atractosteus spatula
ACTGGGGTGAAGAGCTGAGTCAGTGAGCACTTCTGAGCCTGGCAGGTACATTGGGATTCAACAGTCTGTCAAAACGCGTTTATTTCGGGCTGAAAAACACGTTTTGAAAAGTCTGCTGTACCTTCCCTATAAGTTGCATGGGGGTGACCAAAGTTGCTGAAACATGTTTATTTGTGCTGCAAAACACGTATTGACACTTTCTGCACACTGGGGTGAAGAGCTGAGTCAGTGAGCACTTCTGAGCCTGGCAGGTACATTGGGATTCAACAGTCTGTCAAAACGCGTTTATTTCGGGCTGAAAAACACGTTTTGAAAAGTCTGCTGTACCTTCCCTATAAGTTGCATGGGGGTGACCAAAGTTGCTGAAACATGTTTATTTGTGCTGCAAAACACGTATTGACACTTTCTGCACACTGGGGTGAAGAGCTGAGTCAGTGAGCACTTCTGAGCCTGGCAGGTACATTGGGATTCAACAGTCTGTCAAAACGTGTTTATTTCGGGCTGAAAAACACGTTTTGAAAAGTCTGCTGTACCTTCCCTATAAGTTGCATGGGGGTGACCAAAGTTGCTGAAACATGTTTATTTGTGCTGCAAAACACGTATTGACACTTTCTGCACACTGGGGTGAAGAGCTGAGTCAGTGAGCACTTCTGAGCCTGGCAGGTACATTGGGATTCAACAGTCTGTCAAAACGCGTTTATTTCGGGCTGAAAAACACGTTTTGAAAAGTCTGCTGTACCTTCCCTATAAGTTACATGGGGGTGACCAAAGTTGCTGAAACATGTTTATTTGTGCTGCAAAACACGTTTTGACACTTTCTGCACACTGGGGTGAAGAGCTGAGTCAGTGAGCACTTCTGAGCCTGGCAGGTACATTGGGATTCAACAGTCTGTCAAAACGCGTTTATTTCGGGCTGAAAAACACGTTTTGAAAAGTCTGCTGTACCTTCCCTATAAGTTACATGGGGGTGACCAAAGTTGCTGAAACATGTTTATTTGTGCTGCAAAACACGTTTTGACACTTTCTGCACACTGGGGTGAAGAGCTGAGTCAGTGAGCACTTCTGAGCCTGGCAGGTACATTGGGATTCAACAGTCTGTCAAAACGCGTTTATTTCGGGCTGAAAAACACGTTTTGAAAAGTCTGCTGTACCTTCCCTATAAGTTGCATGGGGGTGACCAAAGTTGCTGAAACATGTTTATTTGTGCTGCAAAACACGTATTGACACTTTCTGCACACTGGGGTGAAGAGCTGAGTCAGTGAGCACTTCTGAGCCTGGCAGGTACATTGGGATTCAACAGTCTGTCAAAACGCGTTTATTTCGGGCTGAAAAACACGTTTTGAAAAGTCTGCTGTACCTTCCCTATAAGTTGCATGGGGGTGACCAAAGTTGCTGAAACATGTTTATTTGTGCTGCAAAACACGTATTGACACTTTCTGCACACTGGGGTGAAGAGCTGAGTCAGTGAGCACTTCTGAGCCTGGCAGGTACATTGGGATTCAACAGTCTGTCAAAACGCGTTTATTTCGGGCTGAAAAACACGTTTTGAAAAGTCTGCTGTACCTTCCCTATAAGTTACATGGGGGTGACCAAAGTTGCTGAAACATGTTTATTTGTGCTGCAAAACACGTTTTGACACTTTCTGCACACTGGGGTGAAGAGCTGAGTCAGTGAGCACTTCTGAGCCTGGCAGGTACATTGGGATTCAACAGTCTGTCAAAACGCGTTTATTTCGGGCTGAAAAACACGTTTTGAAAAGTCTGCTGTACCTTCCCTATAAGTTGCATGGGGGTGACCAAAGTTGCTGAAACATGTTTATTTGTGCTGCAAAACACGTATTGACACTTTCTGCACACTGGGGTGAAGAGCTGAGTCAGTGAGCACTTCTGAGCCTGGCAGGTACATTGGGATTCAACAGTCTGTCAAAACGCGTTTATTTCGGGCTGAAAAACACGTTTTGAAAAGTCTGCTGTACCTTCCCTATAAGTTGCATTGGGGTGACCAAAGTTGCTGAAACATGTTTATTTGTGCTGCAAAACACGTTTTGACACTTTCTGCACACTGGGGTGAAGAGCTGAGTCAGTGAGCACTTCTGAGCCTGGCAGGTACATTGGGATTCAACAGTCTGTCAAAACGCGTTTATTTCGGGCTGAAAAACACGTTTTGAAAAGTCTGCTGTACCTTCCCTATAAGTTACATGGGGGTGACCAAAGTTGCTGAAACATGTTTATTTGTGCTGCAAAACACGTTTTGACACTTTCTGCACACTGGGGTGAAGAGCTGAGTCAGTGAGCACTTCTGAGCCTGGCAGGTACTTTGGGATTCAACAGTCTGTCAAAACGCGTTTATTTCGGGCTGAAAAACACGTTTTGAAAAGTCAGCTGTTCCTTCCCTATAAGTTACATGGGGGTGACCAAAGTTGCTGAAACATGTTTATTTGTGCTGCAAAACACGTTTTGACACTTTCTGCACACTGGGGTGAAGAGCTGAGTCAGTGAGCACTTCTGAGCCTGGCAGGTACATTGGGATTCAACAGTCTGTCAAAACGCGTTTATTTCGGGCTGAAAAACACGTTTTGAAAAGTCTGCTGTACCTTCCCTATAAGTTGCATGGGGGTGACCAAAGTTGCTGAAACATGTTTATTTGTGCTGCAAAACACGTATTGACACTTTCTGCACACTGGGGTGAAGAGCTGAGTCAGTGAGCACTTCTGAGCCTGGCAGGTACATTGGGATTCAACAGTTTGTCAAAACGCGTTTATTTCGGGCTGAAAAACACGTTTTGAAAAGTCTGCTGTACCTTCCCTATAAGTTACATGGGGGTGACCAAAGTTGCTGAAACATGTTTATTTGTGCTGCAAAACACGTTTTGACACTTTCTGCACACTGGGGTGAAGAGCTGAGTCAGTGAGCACTTCTGAGCCTGGCAGGTACATTGGGATTCAACAGTCTGTCAAAACGCGTTTATTTCGGGCTGAAAAACACGTTTTGAAAAGTCTGCTGTACCTTCCCTATAAGTTGCATGGGGGTGACCAAAGTTGCTGAAACATGTTTATTTGTGCTGCAAAACACGTATTGACACTTTCTGCACACTGGGGTGAAGAGCTGAGTCAGTGAGCACTTCTGAGCCTGGCAGGTACATTGGGATTCAACAGTCTGTCAAAACGCGTTTATTTCGGGCTGAAAAACACGTTTTGAAAAGTCTGCTGTACCTTCCCTATAAGTTACATGGGGGTGACCAAAGTTGCTGAAACATGTTTATTTGTGCTGCAAAACACGTATTGACACTTTCTGCACACTGGGGTGAAGAGCTGAGTCAGTGAGCACTTCTGAGCCTGGCAGGTACATTGGGATTCAACAGTCTGTCAAAACGCGTTTATTTCGGGCTGAAAAACACGTTTTGAAAAGTCTGCTGTACCTTCCCTATAAGTTGCATGGGGGTGACCAAAGTTGCTGAAACATGTTTATTTGTGCTGCAAAACACGTATTGACACTTTCTGCACACTGGGGTGAAGAGCTGAGTCAGTGAGCACTTCTGAGCCTGGCAGGTACATTGGGATTCAACAGTCTGTCAAAACGCGTTTATTTCGGGCTGAAAAACACGTTTTGAAAAGTCTGCTGTACCTTCCCTATAAGTTGCATGGGGGTGACCAAAGTTGCTGAAACATGTTTATTTGTGCTGCAAAACACGTATTGACACTTTCTGCACACTGGGGTGAAGAGCTGAGTCAGTGAGCACTTCTGAGCCTGGCAGGTACATTGGGATTCAACAGTCTGTCAAAACGCGTTTATTTCGGGCTGAAAAACACGTTTTGAAAAGTCTGCTGTACCTTCCCTATAAGTTACATGGGGGTGACCAAAGTTGCTGAAACATGTTTATTTGTGCTGCAAAACACGTTTTGACACTTTCTGCACACTGGGGTGAAGAGCTGAGTCAGTGAGCACTTCTGAGCCTGGCAGGTACATTGGGATTCAACAGTCTGTCAAAACGCGTTTATTTCGGGCTGAAAAACACGTTTTGAAAAGTCTGCTGTACCTTCCCTATAAGTTACATGGGGGTGACCAAAGTTGCTGAAACATGTTTATTTGTGCTGCAAAACACGTTTTGACACTTTCTGCACACTGGGGTGAAGAGCTGAGTCAGTGAGCACTTCTGAGCCTGGCAGGTACATTGGGATTCAACAGTCTGTCAAAACGCGTTTATTTCGGGCTGAAAAACACGTTTTGAAAAGTCAGCTGTTCCTTCCCTATAAGTTACATGGGGGTGACCAAAGTTGCTGAAACATGTTTATTTGTGCTGCAAAACACGTTTTGACACTTTCTGCACACTGGGGTGAAGAGCTGAGTCAGTGAGCACTTCTGAGCCTGGCAGGTACATTGGGATTCAACAGTCTGTCAAAACGCGTTTATTTCGGGTTGAAAAACACGTTTTGAAAAGTCTGCTGTACCTTCCCTATAAGTTGCATTGGGGTGACCAAAGTTGCTGAAACATGTTTATTTGTGCTGCAAAACACGTTTTGACACTTTCTGCACACTGGGGTGAAGAGCTGAGTCAGTGAGCACTTCTGAGCCTGGCAGGTACATTGGGATTCAACAGTCTGTCAAAACGCGTTTATTTCGGGCTGAAAAACACGTTTTGAAAAGTCTGCTTTACCTTCCCTATAAGTTACATGGGGGTGACCAAAGTTGCTGAAACATGTTTATTTGTGCTGCAAAACACGTTTTGACACTTTCTGCACACTGGGGTGAAGAGCTGAGTCAGTGAGCACTTCTGAGCCTGGCAGGTACATTGGGATTCAACAGTCTGTCAAAACGCGTTTATTTCGGGCTGAAAAACACGTTTTGAAAAGTCTGCTGTACCTTCCCTATAAGTTGCATGGGGGTGACCAAAGTTGCTGAAACATGTTTATTTGTGCTGCAAAACACGTATTGACACTTTCTGCACACTGGGGTGAAGAGCTGAGTCAGTGAGCACTTCTGAGCCTGGCAGGTACATTGGGATTCAACAGTCTGTCAAAACGCGTTTATTTCGGGCTGAAAAACACGTTTTGAAAAGTCTGCTGTACCTTCCCTATAAGTTGCATTGGGGTGACCAAAGTTGCTGAAACATGTTTATTTGTGCTGCAAAACACGTTTTGACACTTTCTGCACACTGGGGTGAAGAGCTGAGTCAGTGAGCACTTCTGAGCCTGGCAGGTACATTGGGATTCAACAGTCTGTCAAAACGCGTTTATTTCGGGCTGAAAAACACGTTTTGAAAAGTCTGCTGTACCTTCCCTATAAGTTGCATGGGGGTGACCAAAGTTGCTGAAACATGTTTATTTGTGCTGCAAAACACGTATTGACACTTTCTGCACACTGGGGTGAAGAGCTGAGTCAGTGAGCACTTCTGAGCCTGGCAGGTACATTGGGATTCAACAGTCTGTCAAAACGCGTTTATTTCGGGCTGAAAAACACGTTTTGAAAAGTCTGCTGTACCTTCCCTATAAGTTGCATGGGGGTGACCAAAGTTGCTGAAACATGTTTATTTGTGCTGCAAAACACGTATTGACACTTTCTGCACACTGGGGTGAAGAGCTGAGTCAGTGAGCACTTCTGAGCCTGGCAGGTACATTGGGATTCAACAGTCTGTCAAAACGCGTTTATTTCGGGGCTGAAAAACACGTTTTGAAAAGTCTGCTGTACCTTCCCTATAAGTTGCATTGGGGTGACCAAAGTTGCTGAAACATGTTTATTTGTGCTGCAAAACACGTTTTGACACTTTCTGCACACTGGGGTGAAGAGCTGAGTCAGTGAGCACTTCTGAGCCTGGCAGGTACATTGGGATTCAACAGTCTGTCAAAACGCGTTTATTTCGGGCTGAAAAACACGTTTTGAAAAGTCTGCTGTACCTTCCCTATAAGTTGCATGGGGGTGACCAAAGTTGCTGAAACATGTTTATTTGTGCTGCAAAACACGTATTGACACTTTCTGCACACTGGGGTGAAGAGCTGAGTCAGTGAGCACTTCTGAGCCTGGCAGGTACATTGGGATTCAACAGTCTGTCAAAACGCGTTTATTTCGGGCTGAAAAACACGTTTTGAAAAGTCTGCTGTACCTTCCCTATAAGTTGCATGGGGGTGACCAAAGTTGCTGAAACATGTTTATTTGTGCTGCAAAACACGTATTGACACTTTCTGCACACTGGGGTGAAGAGCTGAGTCAGTGAGCACTTCTGAGCCTGGCAGGTACATTGGGATTCAACAGTCTGTCAAAACGCGTTTATTTCGGGCTGAAAAACACGTTTTGAAAAGTCTGCTGTACCTTCCCTATAAGTTGCATGGGGGTGACCAAAGTTGCTGAAACATGTTTATTTGTGCTGCAAAACACGTATTGACACTTTCTGCACACTGGGGTGAAGAGCTGAGTCAGTGAGCACTTCTGAGCCTGGCAGGTACATTGGGATTCAACAGTCTGTCAAAACGCGTTTATTTCGGGCTGAAAAACACGTTTTGAAAAGTCTGCTGTACCTTCCCTATAAGTTACATGGGGGTGACCAAAGTTGCTGAAACATGTTTATTTGTGCTGCAAAACACGTTTTGACACTTTCTGCACACTGGGGTGAAGAGCTGAGTCAGTGAGCACTTCTGAGCCTGGCAGGTACATTGGGATTCAACAGTCTGTCAAAACGCGTTTATTTCGGGCTGAAAAACACGTTTTGAAAAGTCTGCTGTACCTTCCCTATAAGTTGCATGGGGGTGACCAAAGTTGCTGAAACATGTTTATTTGTGCTGCAAAACACGTATTGACACTTTCTGCACACTGGGGTGAAGAGCTGAGTCAGTGAGCACTTCTGAGCCTGGCAGGTACATTGGGATTCAACAGTCTGTCAAAACGCGTTTATTTCGGGCTGAAAAACACGTTTTGAAAAGTCTGCTGTACCTTCCCTATAAGTTGCATTGGGGTGACCAAAGTTGCTGAAACATGTTTATTTGTGCTGCAAAACACGTTTTGACACTTTCTGCACACTGGGGTGAAGAGCTGAGTCAGTGAGCACTTCTGAGCCTGGCAGGTACATTGGGATTCAACAGTCTGTCAAAACGCGTTTATTTCGGGCTGAAAAACACGTTTTGAAAAGTCTGCTGTACCTTCCCTATAAGTTACATGGGGGTGACCAAAGTTGCTGAAACATGTTTATTTGTGCTGCAAAACACGTTTTGACACTTTCTGCACACTGGGGTGAAGAGCTGAGTCAGTGAGCACTTCTGAGCCTGGCAGGTACTTTGGGATTCAACAGTCTGTCAAAACGCGTTTATTTCGGGCTGAAAAACACGTTTTGAAAAGTCAGCTGTTCCTTCCCTATAAGTTACATGGGGGTGACCAAAGTTGCTGAAACATGTTTATTTGTGCTGCAAAACACGTTTTGACACTTTCTGCACACTGGGGTGAAGAGCTGAGTCAGTGAGCACTTCTGAGCCTGGCAGGTACATTGGGATTCAACAGTCTGTCAAAACGCGTTTATTTCGGGCTGAAAAACACGTTTTGAAAAGTCTGCTGTACCTTCCCTATAAGTTGCATGGGGGTGACCAAAGTTGCTGAAACATGTTTATTTGTGCTGCAAAACACGTATTGACACTTTCTGCACACTGGGGTGAAGAGCTGAGTCAGTGAGCACTTCTGAGCCTGGCAGGTACATTGGGATTCAACAGTTTGTCAAAACGCGTTTATTTCGGGCTGAAAAACACGTTTTGAAAAGTCTGCTGTACCTTCCCTATAAGTTACATGGGGGTGACCAAAGTTGCTGAAACATGTTTATTTGTGCTGCAAAACACGTTTTGACACTTTCTGCACACTGGGGTGAAGAGCTGAGTCAGTGAGCACTTCTGAGCCTGGCAGGTACATTGGGATTCAACAGTCTGTCAAAACGCGTTTATTTCGGGCTGAAAAACACGTTTTGAAAATTCTGCTGTACCTTCCCTATAAGTTGCATGGGGGTGACCAAAGTTGCTGAAACATGTTTATTTGTGCTGCAAAACACGTATTGACACTTTCTGCACACTGGGGTGAAGAGCTGAGTCAGTGAGCACTTCTGAGCCTGGCAGGTACATTGGGATTCAACAGTCTGTCAAAACGCGTTTATTTCGGGCTGAAAAACACGTTTTGAAAAGTCTGCTGTACCTTCCCTATAAGTTGCATTGGGGTGACCAAAGTTGCTGAAACATGTTTATTTGTGCTGCAAAACACGTTTTGACACTTTCTGCACACTGGGGTGAAGAGCTGAGTCAGTGAGCACTTCTGAGCCTGGCAGGTACATTGGGATTCAACAGTTTGTCAAAACGCGTTTATTTCGGGCTGAAAAACACGTTTTGAAAAGTCTGCTGTACCTTCCCTATAAGTTGCATGGGGGTGACCAAAGTTGCTGAAACATGTTTATTTGTGCTGCAAAACACGTATTGACACTTTCTGCACACTGGGGTGAAGAGCTGAGTCAGTGAGAACTTCTGAGCCTGGCAGGTACATTGGGATTCAACAGTCTGTCAAAACGCGTTTATTTCGGGCTGAAAAACACGTTTTGAAAAGTCTGCTGTACCTTCCCTATAAGTTACATGGGGGTGACCAAAGTTGCTGAAACATGTTTATTTGTGCTGCAAAACACGTTTTGACACTTTCTGCACACTGGGGTGAAGAGCTGAGTCAGTGAGCACTTCTGAGCCTGGCAGGTACATTGGGATTCAACAGTCTGTCAAAACGCGTTTATTTCGGGCTGAAAAACACGTTTTGAAAAGTCTGCTGTACCTTCCCTATAAGTTGCATGGGGGTGACCAAAGTTGCTGAAACATGTTTATTTGTGCTGCAAAACACGTATTGACACTTTCTGCACACTGGGGTGAAGAGCTGAGTCAGTGAGCACTTCTGAGCCTGGCAGGTACATTGGGATTCAACAGTCTGTCAAAACGCGTTTATTTCGGGCTGAAAAACACGTTTTGAAAAGTCTGCTGTACCTTCCCTATAAGTTGCATGGGGGTGACCAAAGTTGCTGAAACATGTTTATTTGTGCTGCAAAACACGTATTGACACTTTCTGCACACTGGGGTGAAGAGCTGAGTCAGTGAGCACGTCTGAGCCTGGCAGGTACATTGGGATTCAACAGTCTGTCAAAACGCGTTTATTTCGGGCTGAAAAACACGTTTTGAAAAGTCTGCTGTACCTTCCCTATAAGTTGCATTGGGGTGACCAAAGTTGCTGAAACATGTTTATTTGTGCTGCAAAACACGTATTGACACTTTCTGCACACTGGGGTGAAGAGCTGAGTCAGTGAGCACTTCTGAGCCTGGCAGGTACATTGGGATTCAACAGTCTGTCAAAACGCGTTTATTTCGGGCTGAAAAACACGTTTTGAAAAGTCTGCTGTACCTTCCCTATAAGTTGCATTGGGGTGACCAAAGTTGCTGAAACATGTTTATTTGTGCTGCAAAACACGTTTTGACACTTTCTGCACACTGGGGTGAAGAGCTGAGTCAGTGAGCACTTCTGAGCCTGGCAGGTACATTGGGATTCAACAGTCTGTCAAAACGCGTTTATTTCGGGCTGAAAAACACGTTTTGAAAAGTCTGCTGTACCTTCCCTATAAGTTGCATGGGGGTGACCAAAGTTGCTGAAACATGTTTATTTGTGCTGCAAAACACGTATTGACACTTTCTGCACACTGGGGTGAAGAGCTGAGTCAGTGAGCACTTCTGAGCCTGGCAGGTACATTGGGATTCAACAGTCTGTCAAAACGCGTTTATTTCGGGCTGAAAAACACGTTTTGAAAAGTCTGCTGTACCTTCCCTATAAGTTGCATGGGGGTGACCAAAGTTGCTGAAACATGTTTATTTGTGCTGCAAAACACGTATTGACACTTTCTGCACACTGGGGTGAAGAGCTGAGTCAGTGAGCACTTCTGAGCCTGGCAGGTACATTGGGATTCAACAGTCTGTCAAAACGCGTTTATTTCGGGCTGAAAAACACGTTTTGAAAAGTCTGCTGTACCTTCCCTATAAGTTACATGGGGGTGACCAAAGTTGCTGAAACATGTTTATTTGTGCTGCAAAACACGTTTTGACACTTTCTGCACACTGGGGTGAAGAGCTGAGTCAGTGAGCACTTCTGAGCCTGGCAGGTACATTGGGATTCAACAGTCTGTCAAAACGCGTTTATTTCGGGCTGAAAAACACGTTTTGAAAAGTCTGCTGTACCTTCCCTATAAGTTACATGGGGGTGACCAAAGTTGCTGAAACATGTTTATTTGTGCTGCAAAACACGTTTTGACACTTTCTGCACACTGGGGTGAAGAGCTGAGTCAGTGAGCACTTCTGAGCCTGGCAGGTACTTTGGGATTCAACAGTCTGTCAAAACGCGTTTATTTCGGGCTGAAAAACACGTTTTGAAAAGTCAGCTGTTCCTTCCCTATAAGTTACATGGGGGTGACCAAAGTTGCTGAAACATGTTTATTTGTGCTGCAAAACACGTTTTGACACTTTCTGCACACTGGGGTGAAGAGCTGAGTCAGTGAGCACTTCTGAGCCTGGCAGGTACATTGGGATTCAACAGTCTGTCAAAACGCGTTTATTTCGGGCTGAAAAACACGTTTTGAAAAGTCTGCTGTACCTTCCCTATAAGTTGCATGGGGGTGACCAAAGTTGCTGAAACATGTTTATTTGTGTTGCAAAACACGTATTGACACTTTCTGCACACTGGGGTGAAGAGCTGAGTCAGTGAGCACTTCTGAGCCTGGCAGGTACATTGGGATTCAACAGTTTGTCAAAACGCGTTTATTTCGGGCTGAAAAACACGTTTTGAAAAGTCTGCTGTACCTTCCCTATAAGTTACATGGGGGTGACCAAAGTTGCTGAAACATGTTTATTTGTGCTGCAAAACACGTTTTGACACTTTCTGCACACTGGGGTGAAGAGCTGAGTCAGTGAGCACTTCTGAGCCTGGCAGG
Organism: Atractosteus spatula; assembly: GCF_055471065.1. Lineage (NCBI taxonomy): Eukaryota > Metazoa > Chordata > Actinopteri > Semionotiformes > Lepisosteidae > Atractosteus > Atractosteus spatula. The sequence goes on from NW_028296611.1 coordinate 10,966, forward strand.
TACATTGGGATTCAACAGTCTGTCAAAACGCGTTTATTTCGGGCTGAAAAACACGTTTTGAAAATTCTGCTGTACCTTCCCTATAAGTTGCATGGGGGTGACCAAAGTTGCTGAAACATGTTTATTTGTGCTGCAAAACACGTATTGACACTTTCTGCACACTGGGGTGAAGAGCTGAGTCAGTGAGCACTTCTGAGCCTGGCAGGTACATTGGGATTCAACAGTCTGTCAAAACGCGTTTATTTCGGGCTGAAAAACACGTTTTGAAAAGTCTGCTGTACCTTCCCTATAAGTTGCATTGGGGTGACCAAAGTTGCTGAAACATGTTTATTTGTGCTGCAAAACACGTTTTGACACTTTCTGCACACTGGGGTGAAGAGCTGAGTCAGTGAGCACTTCTGAGCCTGGCAGGTACATTGGGATTCAACAGTCTGTCAAAACGCGTTTATTTCGGGCTGAAAAACACGTTTTGAAAAGTCTGCTGTACCTTCCCTATAAGTTGCATGGGGGTGACCAAAGTTGCTGAAACATGTTTATTTGTGCTGCAAAACACGTATTGACAGTTTCTGCACACTGGGGTGAAGAGCTGAGTCAGTGAGCACTTCTGAGCCTGGCAGGTACATTGGGATTCAACAGTCTGTCAAAACGCGTTTATTTCGGGCTGAAAAACACGTTTTGAAAAGTCTGCTGTACCTTCCCTATAAGTTACATGGGGGTGACCAAAGTTGCTGAAACATGTTTATTTGTGCTGCAAAACACGTTTTGACACTTTCTGCACACTGGGGTGAAGAGCTGAGTCAGTGAGCACTTCTGAGCCTGGCAGGTACATTGGGATTCAACAGTCTGTCAAAACGCGTTTATTTCGGGCTGAAAAACACGTTTTGAAAAGTCTGCTGTACCTTCCCTATAAGTTGCATGGGGGTGACCAAAGTTGCTGAAACATGTTTATTTGTGCTGCAAAACACGTATTGACACTTTCTGCACACTGGGGTGAAGAGCTGAGTCAGTGAGCACTTCTGAGCCTGGCAGGTACATTGGGATTCAACAGTCTGTCAAAACGCGTTTATTTCGGTCTGAAAAACACGTTTTGAAAAGTCTGCTGTACCTTCCCTATAAGTTGCATTGGGGTGACCAAAGTTGCTGAAACATGTTTATTTGTGCTGCAAAACACGTTTTGACACTTTCTGCACACTGGGGTGAAGAGCTGAGTCAGTGAGCACTTCTGAGCCTGGCAGGTACATTGGGATTCAACAGTCTGTCAAAACGCGTTTATTTCGGGCTGAAAAACACGTTTTGAAAAGTCTGCTGTACCTTCCCTATAAGTTGCATGGGGGTGACCAAAGTTGCTGAAACATGTTTATTTGTGCTGCAAAACACGTATTGACACTTTCTGCACACTGGGGTGAAGAGCTGAGTCAGTGAGCACTTCTGAGCCTGGCAGGTACATTGGGATTCAACAGTCTGTCAAAACGCGTTTATTTCGGGCTGAAAAACACGTTTTGAAAAGTCTGCTGTACCTTCCCTATAAGTTGCATGGGGGTGACCAAAGTTGCTGAAACATGTTTATTTGTGCTGCAAAACACGTATTGACACTTTCTGCACACTGGGGTGAAGAGCTGAGTCAGTGAGCACTTCTGAGCCTGGCAGGTACATTGGGATTCAACAGTCTGTCAAAACGCGTTTATTTCGGGCTGAAAAACACGTTTTGAAAAGTCTGCTGTACCTTCCCTATAAGTTACATGGGGGTGACCAAAGTTGCTGAAACATGTTTATTTGTGCTGCAAAACACGTTTTGACACTTTCTGCACACTGGGGTGAAGAGCTGAGTCAGTGAGCACTTCTGAGCCTGGCAGGTACATTGGGATTCAACAGTCTGTCAAAACGCGTTTATTTCGGGCTGAAAAACACGTTTTGAAAAGTCTGCTGTACCTTCCCTATAAGTTACATGGGGGTGACCAAAGTTGCTGAAACATGTTTATTTGTGCTGCAAAACACGTTTTGACACTTTCTGCACACTGGGGTGAAGAGCTGAGTCAGTGAGCACTTCTGAGCCTGGCAGGTACATTGGGATTCAACAGTCTGTCAAAACGCGTTTATTTCGGGCTGAAAAACACGTTTTGAAAAGTCAGCTGTTCCTTCCCTATAAGTTACATGGGGGTGACCAAAGTTGCTGAAACATGTTTATTTGTGCTGCAAAACACGTTTTGACACTTTCTGCACACTGGGGTGAAGAGCTGAGTCAGTGAGCACTTCTGAGCCTGGCAGGTACATTGGGATTCAACAGTCTGTCAAAACGCGTTTATTTCGGGTTGAAAAACACGTTTTGAAAAGTCTGCTGTACCTTCCCTATAAGTTGCATTGGGGTGACCAAAGTTGCTGAAACATGTTTATTTGTGCTGCAAAACACGTTTTGACACTTTCTGCACACTGGGGTGAAGAGCTGAGTCAGTGAGCACTTCTGAGCCTGGCAGGTACATTGGGATTCAACAGTCTGTCAAAACGCGTTTATTTCGGGTTGAAAAACACGTTTTGAAAAGTCTGCTGTACCTTCCCTATAAGTTGCATTGGGGTGACCAAAGTTGCTGAAACATGTTTATTTGTGCTGCAAAACACGTTTTGACACTTTCTGCACACTGGGGTGAAGAGCTGAGTCAGTGAGCACTTCTGAGCCTGGCAGGTACATTGGGATTCAACAGTCTGTCAAAACGCGTTTATTTCGGGCTGAAAAACACGTTTTGAAAAGTCTGCTTTACCTTCCCTATGTTACATGGGGGTGACCAAAGTTGCTGAAACATGTTTATTTGTGCTGCAAAACACGTTTTGACACTTTCTGCACACTGGGGTGAAGAGCTGAGTCAGTGAGCACTTCTGAGCCTGGCAGGTACATTGGGATTCAACAGTCTGTCAAAACGCGTTTATTTCGGGCTGAAAAACACGTTTTGAAAAGTCTGCTGTACCTTCCCTATAAGTTGCATGGGGGTGACCAAAGTTGCTGAAACATGTTTATTTGTGCTGCAAAACACGTATTGACACTTTCTGCACACTGGGGTGAAGAGCTGAGTCAGTGAGCACTTCTGAGCCTGGCAGGTACATTGGGATTCAACAGTCTGTCAAAACGCGTTTATTTCGGGCTGAAAAACACGTTTTGAAAAGTCTGCTGTACCTTCCCTATAAGTTGCATGGGGGTGACCAAAGTTGCTGAAACATGTTTATTTGTGCTGCAAAACACGTATTGACACTTTCTGCACACTGGGGTGAAGAGCTGAGTCAGTGAGCACGTCTGAGCCTGGCAGGTACATTGGGATTCAACAGTCTGTCAAAACGCGTTTATTTCGGGCTGAAAAACACGTTTTGAAAAGTCTGCTGTACCTTCCCTATAAGTTGCATTGGGGTGACCAAAGTTGCTGAAACATGTTTATTTGTGCTGCAAAACACGTATTGACACTTTCTGCACACTGGGGTGAAGAGCTGAGTCACTGAGCACTTCTGAGCCTGGCAGGTACATTGGGATTCAACAGTCTGTCAAAACGCGTTTATTTCGGGCTGAAAAACACGTTTTGAAAAGTCTGCTGTACCTTCCCTATAAGTTGCATTGGGGTGACCAAAGTTGCTGAAACATGTTTATTTGTGCTGCAAAACACGTTTTGACACTTTCTGCACACTGGGGTGAAGAGCTGAGTCAGTGAGCACTTCTGAGCCTGGCAGGTACATTGGGATTCAACAGTCTGTCAAAACGCGTTTATTTCGGGCTGAAAAACACGTTTTGAAAAGTCTGCTGTACCTTCCCTATAAGTTGCATGGGGGTGACCAAAGTTGCTGAAACATGTTTATTTGTGCTGCAAAACACGTATTGACACTTTCTGCACACTGGGGTGAAGAGCTGAGTCAGTGAGCACTTCTGAGCCTGGCAGGTACATTGGGATTCAACAGTCTGTCAAAACGCGTTTATTTCGGGCTGAAAAACACGTTTTGAAAAGTCTGCTGTACCTTCCCTATAAGTTGCATGGGGGTGACCAAAGTTGCTGAAACATGTTTATTTGTGCTGCAAAACACGTATTGACACTTTCTGCACACTGGGGTGAAGAGCTGAGTCAGTGAGCACTTCTGAGCCTGGCAGGTACATTGGGATTCAACAGTCTGTCAAAACGCGTTTATTTCGGGCTGAAAAACACGTTTTGAAAAGTCTGCTGTACCTTCCCTATAAGTTGCATGGGGGTGACCAAAGTTGCTGAAACATGTTTATTTGTGCTGCAAAACACGTATTGACACTTTCTGCACACTGGGGTGAAGAGCTGAGTCAGTGAGCACTTCTGAGCCTGGCAGGTACATTGGGATTCAACAGTCTGTCAAAACGTGTTTATTTCGGGCTGAAAAACACGTTTTGAAAAGTCTGCTGTACCTTCCCTATAAGTTGCATGGGGGTGACCAAAGTTGCTGAAACATGTTTATTTGTGCTGCAAAACACGTATTGACACTTTCTGCACACTGGGGTGAAGAGCTGAGTCAGTGAGCACTTCTGAGCCTGGCAGGTACATTGGGATTCAACAGTCTGTCAAAACGCGTTTATTTCGGGCTGAAAAACACGTTTTGAAAAGTCTGCTGTACCTTCCCTATAAGTTACATGGGGGTGACCAAAGTTGCTGAAACATGTTTATTTGTGCTGCAAAACACGTTTTGACACTTTCTGCACACTGGGGTGAAGAGCTGAGTCAGTGAGCACTTCTGAGCCTGGCAGGTACATTGGGATTCAACAGTCTGTCAAAACGCGTTTATTTCGGGCTGAAAAACACGTTTTGAAAAGTCTGCTGTACCTTCCCTATAAGTTACATGGGGGTGACCAAAGTTGCTGAAACATGTTTATTTGTGCTGCAAAACACGTTTTGACACTTTCTGCACACTGGGGTGAAGAGCTGAGTCAGTGAGCACTTCTGAGCCTGGCAGGTACATTGGGATTCAACAGTCTGTCAAAACGCGTTTATTTCGGGCTGAAAAACACGTTTTGAAAAGTCAGCTGTTCCTTCCCTATAAGTTACATGGGGGTGACCAAAGTTGCTGAAACATGTTTATTTGTGCTGCAAAACACGTTTTGACACTTTCTGCACACTGGGGTGAAGAGCTGAGTCAGTGAGCACTTCTGAGCCTGGCAGGTACATTGGGATTCAACAGTCTGTCAAAACGCGTTTATTTCGGGTTGAAAAACACGTTTTGAAAAGTCTGCTGTACCTTCCCTATAAGTTGCATTGGGGTGACCAAAGTTGCTGAAACATGTTTATTTGTGCTGCAAAACACGTTTTGACACTTTCTGCACACTGGGGTGAAGAGCTGAGTCAGTGAGCACTTCTGAGCCTGGCAGGTACATTGGGATTCAACAGTCTGTCAAAACGCGTTTATTTCGGGTTGAAAAACACGTTTTGAAAAGTCTGCTGTACCTTCCCTATAAGTTGCATTGGGGTGACCAAAGTTGCTGAAACATGTTTATTTGTGCTGCAAAACACGTTTTGACACTTTCTGCACACTGGGGTGAAGAGCTGAGTCAGTGAGCACTTCTGAGCCTGGCAGGTACATTGGGATTCAACAGTCTGTCAAAACGCGTTTATTTCGGGCTGAAAAACACGTTTTGAAAAGTCTGCTTTACCTTCCCTATAAGTTACATGGGGGTGACCAAAGTTGCTGAAACATGTTTATTTGTGCTGCAAAACACGTTTTGACACTTTCTGCACACTGGGGTGAAGAGCTGAGTCAGTGAGCACTTCTGAGCCTGGCAGGTACATTGGGATTCAACAGTCTGTCAAAACGCGTTTATTTCGGGCTGAAAAACACGTTTTGAAAAGTCTGCTGTACCTTCCCTATAAGTTGCATGGGGGTGACCAAAGTTGCTGAAACATGTTTATTTGTGCTGCAAAACACGTATTGACACTTTCTGCACACTGGGGTGAAGAGCTGAGTCAGTGAGCACTTCTGAGCCTGGCAGGTACATTGGGATTCAACAGTCTGTCAAAACGCGTTTATTTCGGGCTGAAAAACACGTTTTGAAAAGTCTGCTGTACCTTCCCTATAAGTTGCATTGGGGTGACCAAAGTTGCTGAAACATGTTTATTTGTGCTGCAAAACACGTTTTGACACTTTCTGCACACTGGGGTGAAGAGCTGAGTCAGTGAGCACTTCTGAGCCTGGCAGGTACATTGGGATTCAACAGTCTGTCAAAACGCGTTTATTTCGGGCTGAAAAACACGTTTTGAAAAGTCTGCTGTACCTTCCCTATAAGTTGCATGGGGGTGACCAAAGTTGCTGAAACATGTTTATTTGTGCTGCAAAACACGTATTGACACTTTCTGCACACTGGGGTGAAGAGCTGAGTCAGTGAGCACTTCTGAGCCTGGCAGGTACATTGGGATTCAACAGTCTGTCAAAACGCGTTTATTTCGGGCTGAAAAACACGTTTTGAAAAGTCTGCTGTACCTTCCCTATAAGTTGCATGGGGGTGACCAAAGTTGCTGAAACATGTTTATTTGTGCTGCAAAACACGTATTGACACTTTCTGCACACTGGGGTGAAGAGCTGAGTCAGTGAGCACGTCTGAGCCTGGCAGGTACATTGGGATTCAACAGTCTGTCAAAACGCGTTTATTTCGGGCTGAAAAACACGTTTTGAAAAGTCTGCTGTACCTTCCCTATAAGTTGCATTGGGGTGACCAAAGTTGCTGAAACATGTTTATTTGTGCTGCAAAACACGTATTGACACTTTCTGCACACTGGGGTGAAGAGCTGAGTCACTGAGCACTTCTGAGCCTGGCAGGTACATTGGGATTCAACAGTCTGTCAAAACGCGTTTATTTCGGGCTGAAAAACACGTTTTGAAAAGTCTGCTGTACCTTCCCTATAAGTTGCATTGGGGTGACCAAAGTTGCTGAAACATGTTTATTTGTGCTGCAAAACACGTTTTGACACTTTCTGCACACTGGGGTGAAGAGCTGAGTCAGTGAGCACTTCTGAGCCTGGCAGGTACATTGGGATTCAACAGTCTGTCAAAACGCGTTTATTTCGGGCTGAAAAACACGTTTTGAAAAGTCTGCTGTACCTTCCCTATAAGTTGCATGGGGGTGACCAAAGTTGCTGAAACATGTTTATTTGTGCTGCAAAACACGTATTGACACTTTCTGCACACTGGGGTGAAGAGCTGAGTCAGTGAGCACTTCTGAGCCTGGCAGGTACATTGGGATTCAACAGTCTGTCAAAACGCGTTTATTTCGGGCTGAAAAACACGTTTTGAAAAGTCTGCTGTACCTTCCCTATAAGTTGCATGGGGGTGACCAAAGTTGCTGAAACATGTTTATTTGTGCTGCAAAACACGTATTGACACTTTCTGCACACTGGGGTGAAGAGCTGAGTCAGTGAGCACTTCTGAGCCTGGCAGGTACATTGGGATTCAACAGTCTGTCAAAACGCGTTTATTTCGGGCTGAAAAACACGTTTCGAAAAGTCTGCTGTACCTTCCCTATAAGTTACATGGGGGTGACCAAAGTTGCTGAAACATGTTTATTTGTGCTGCAAAACACGTTTTGACACTTTCTGCACACTGGGGTGAAGAGCTGAGTCAGTGAGCACTTCTGAGCCTGGCAGGTACATTGGGATTCAACAGTCTGTCAAAACGCGTTTATTTCGGGCTGAAAAACACGTTTTGAAAAGTCTGCTGTACCTTCCCTATAAGTTGCATGGGGGTGACCAAAGTTGCTGAAACATGTTTATTTGTGCTGCAAAACACGTATTGACACTTTCTGCACACTGGGGTGAAGAGCTGAGTCAGTGAGCACTTCTGAGCCTGGCAGGTACATTGGGATTCAACAGTCTGTCAAAACGCGTTTATTTCGGGCTGAAAAACACGTTTTGAAAAGTCTGCTGTACCTTCCCTATAAGTTGCATTGGGGTGACCAAAGTTGCTGAAACATGTTTATTTGTGCTGCAAAACACGTTTTGACACTTTCTGCACACTGGGGTGAAGAGCTGAGTCAGTGAGCACTTCTGAGCCTGGCAGGTACATTGGGATTCAACAGTCTGTCAAAACGCGTTTATTTCGGGCTGAAAAACACGTTTTGAAAAGTCTGCTGTACCTTCCCTATAAGTTACATGGGGGTGACCAAAGTTGCTGAAACATGTTTATTTGTGCTGCAAAACACGTTTTGACACTTTCTGCACACTGGGGTGAAGAGCTGAGTCAGTGAGCACTTCTGAGCCTGGCAGGTACTTTGGGATTCAACAGTCTGTCAAAACGCGTTTATTTCGGGCTGAAAAACACGTTTTGAAAAGTCAGCTGTTCCTTCCCTATAAGTTACATGGGGGTGACCAAAGTTGCTGAAACATGTTTATTTGTGCTGCAAAACACGTTTTGACACTTTCTGCACACTGGGGTGAAGAGCTGAGTCAGTGAGCACTTCTGAGCCTGGCAGGTACATTGGGATTCAACAGTCTGTCAAAACGCGTTTATTTCGGGCTGAAAAACACGTTTTGAAAAGTCTGCTGTACCTTCCCTATAAGTTGCATGGGGGTGACCAAAGTTGCTGAAACATGTTTATTTGTGCTGCAAAACACGTATTGACACTTTCTGCACACTGGGGTGAAGAGCTGAGTCAGTGAGCACTTCTGAGCCTGGCAGGTACATTGGGATTCAACAGTTTGTCAAAACGCGTTTATTTCGGGCTGAAAAACACGTTTTGAAAAGTCTGCTGTACCTTCCCTATAAGTTACATGGGGGTGACCAAAGTTGCTGAAACATGTTTATTTGTGCTGCAAAACACGTTTTGACACTTTCTGCACACTGGGGTGAAGAGCTGAGTCAGTGAGCACTTCTGAGCCTGGCAGGTACATTGGGATTCAACAGTCTGTCAAAACGCGTTTATTTCGGGCTGAAAAACACGTTTTGAAAATTCTGCTGTACCTTCCCTATAAGTTGCATGGGGGTGACCAAAGTTGCTGAAACATGTTTATTTGTGCTGCAAAACACGTATTGACACTTTCTGCACACTGGGGTGAAGAGCTGAGTCAGTGAGCACTTCTGAGCCTGGCAGGTACATTGGGATTCAACAGTCTGTCAAAACGCGTTTATTTCGGGCTGAAAAACACGTTTTGAAAAGTCTGCTGTACCTTCCCTATAAGTTGCATTGGGGTGACCAAAGTTGCTGAAACATGTTTATTTGTGCTGCAAAACACGTTTTGACACTTTCTGCACACTGGGGTGAAGAGCTGAGTCAGTGAGCACTTCTGAGCCTGGCAGGTACATTGGGATTCAACAGTTTGTCAAAACGCGTTTATTTCGGGCTGAAAAACACGTTTTGAAAAGTCTGCTGTACCTTCCCTATAAGTTGCATGGGGGTGACCAAAGTTGCTGAAACATGTTTATTTGTGCTGCAAAACACGTATTGACACTTTCTGCACACTGGGGTGAAGAGCTGAGTCAGTGAGAACTTCTGAGCCTGGCAGGTACATTGGGATTCAACAGTCTGTCAAAACGCGTTTATTTCGGGCTGAAAAACACGTTTTGAAAAGTCTGCTGTACCTTCCCTATAAGTTACATGGGGGTGACCAAAGTTGCTGAAACATGTTTATTTGTGCTGCAAAACACGTTTTGACACTTTCTGCACACTGGGGTGAAGAGCTGAGTCAGTGAGCACTTCTGAGCCTGGCAGGTACATTGGGATTCAACAGTCTGTCAAAACGCGTTTATTTCGGGCTGAAAAACACGTTTTGAAAAGTCTGCTGTACCTTCCCTATAAGTTGCATGGGGGTGACCAAAGTTGCTGAAACATGTTTATTTGTGCTGCAAAACACGTATTGACACTTTCTGCACACTGGGGTGAAGAGCTGAGTCAGTGAGCACTTCTGAGCCTGGCAGGTACATTGGGATTCAACAGTCTGTCAAAACGCGTTTATTTCGGGCTGAAAAACACGTTTTGAAAAGTCTGCTGTACCTTCCCTATAAGTTGCATGGGGGTGACCAAAGTTGCTGAAACATGTTTATTTGTGCTGCAAAACACGTATTGACACTTTCTGCACACTGGGGTGAAGAGCTGAGTCAGTGAGCACGTCTGAGCCTGGCAGGTACATTGGGATTCAACAGTCTGTCAAAACGCGTTTATTTCGGGCTGAAAAACACGTTTTGAAAAGTCTGCTGTACCTTCCCTATAAGTTGCATTGGGGTGACCAAAGTTGCTGAAACATGTTTATTTGTGCTGCAAAACACGTATTGACACTTTCTGCACACTGGGGTGAAGAGCTGAGTCAGTGAGCACTTCTGAGCCTGGCAGGTACATTGGGATTCAACAGTCTGTCAAAACGCGTTTATTTCGGGCTGAAAAACACGTTTTGAAAAGTCTGCTGTACCTTCCCTATAAGTTGCATTGGGGTGACCAAAGTTGCTGAAACATGTTTATTTGTGCTGCAAAACACGTTTTGACACTTTCTGCACACTGGGGTGAAGAGCTGAGTCAGTGAGCACTTCTGAGCCTGGCAGGTACATTGGGATTCAACAGTCTGTCAAAACGCGTTTATTTCGGGCTGAAAAACACGTTTTGAAAAGTCTGCTGTACCTTCCCTATAAGTTGCATGGGGGTGACCAAAGTTGCTGAAACATGTTTATTTGTGCTGCAAAACACGTATTGACACTTTCTGCACACTGGGGTGAAGAGCTGAGTCAGTGAGCACTTCTGAGCCTGGCAGGTACATTGGGATTCAACAGTCTGTCAAAACGCGTTTATTTCGGGCTGAAAAACACGTTTTGAAAAGTCTGCTGTACCTTCCCTATAAGTTGCATGGGGGTGACCAAAGTTGCTGAAACATGTTTATTTGTGCTGCAAAACACGTATTGACACTTTCTGCACACTGGGGTGAAGAGCTGAGTCAGTGAGCACTTCTGAGCCTGGCAGGTACATTGGGATTCAACAGTCTGTCAAAACGCGTTTATTTCGGGCTGAAAAACACGTTTTGAAAAGTCTGCTGTACCTTCCCTATAAGTTACATGGGGGTGACCAAAGTTGCTGAAACATGTTTATTTGTGCTGCAAAACACGTTTTGACACTTTCTGCACACTGGGGTGAAGAGCTGAGTCAGTGAGCACTTCTGAGCCTGGCAGGTACATTGGGATTCAACAGTCTGTCAAAACGCGTTTATTTCGGGCTGAAAAACACGTTTTGAAAAGTCTGCTGTACCTTCCCTATAAGTTACATGGGGGTGACCAAAGTTGCTGAAACATGTTTATTTGTGCTGCAAAACACGTTTTGACACTTTCTGCACACTGGGGTGAAGAGCTGAGTCAGTGAGCACTTCTGAGCCTGGCAGGTACTTTGGGATTCAACAGTCTGTCAAAACGCGTTTATTTCGGGCTGAAAAACACGTTTTGAAAAGTCAGCTGTTCCTTCCCTATAAGTTACATGGGGGTGACCAAAGTTGCTGAAACATGTTTATTTGTGCTGCAAAACACGTTTTGACACTTTCTGCACACTGGGGTGAAGAGCTGAGTCAGTGAGCACTTCTGAGCCTGGCAGGTACATTGGGATTCAACAGTCTGTCAAAACGCGTTTATTTCGGGCTGAAAAACACGTTTTGAAAAGTCTGCTGTACCTTCCCTATAAGTTGCATGGGGGTGACCAAAGTTGCTGAAACATGTTTATTTGTGTTGCAAAACACGTATTGACACTTTCTGCACACTGGGGTGAAGAGCTGAGTCAGTGAGCACTTCTGAGCCTGGCAGGTACATTGGGATTCAACAGTTTGTCAAAACGCGTTTATTTCGGGCTGAAAAACACGTTTTGAAAAGTCTGCTGTACCTTCCCTATAAGTTACATGGGGGTGACCAAAGTTGCTGAAACATGTTTATTTGTGCTGCAAAACACGTTTTGACACTTTCTGCACACTGGGGTGAAGAGCTGAGTCAGTGAGCACTTCTGAGCCTGGCAGGTACATTGGGATTCAACAGTCTGTCAAAACGCGTTTATTTCGGGCTGAAAAACACGTTTTGAAAATTCTGCTGTACCTTCCCTATAAGTTGCATGGGGGTGACCAAAGTTGCTGAAACATGTTTATTTGTGCTGCAAAACACGTATTGACACTTTCTGCACACTGGGGTGAAGAGCTGAGTCAGTGAGCACTTCTGAGCCTGGCAGGTACATTGGGATTCAACAGTCTGTCAAAACGCGTTTATTTCGGGCTGAAAAACACGTTTTGAAAAGTCTGCTGTACCTTCCCTATAAGTTGCATTGGGGTGACCAAAGTTGCTGAAACATGTTTATTTGTGCTGCAAAACACGTTTTGACACTTTCTGCACACTGGGGTGAAGAGCTGAGTCAGTGAGCACTTCTGAGCCTGGCAGGTACATTGGGATTCAACAGTCTGTCAAAACGCGTTTATTTCGGGCTGAAAAACACGTTTTGAAAAGTCTGCTGTACCTTCCCTATAAGTTGCATGGGGGTGACCAAAGTTGCTGAAACATGTTTATTTGTGCTGCAAAACACGTATTGACAGTTTCTGCACACTGGGGTGAAGAGCTGAGTCAGTGAGCACTTCTGAGCCTGGCAGGTACATTGGGATTCAACAGTCTGTCAAAACGCGTTTATTTCGGGCTGAAAAACACGTTTTGAAAAGTCTGCTGTACCTTCCCTATAAGTTACATGGGGGTGACCAAAGTTGCTGAAACATGTTTATTTGTGCTGCAAAACACGTTTTGACACTTTCTGCACACTGGGGTGAAGAGCTGAGTCAGTGAGCACTTCTGAGCCTGGCAGGTACATTGGGATTCAACAGTCTGTCAAAACGCGTTTATTTCGGGCTGAAAAACACGTTTTGAAAAGTCTGCTGTACCTTCCCTATAAGTTGCATGGGGGTGACCAAAGTTGCTGAAACATGTTTATTTGTGCTGCAAAACACGTATTGACACTTTCTGCACACTGGGGTGAAGAGCTGAGTCAGTGAGCACTTCTGAGCCTGGCAGGTACATTGGGATTCAACAGTCTGTCAAAACGCGTTTATTTCGGTCTGAAAAACACGTTTTGAAAAGTCTGCTGTACCTTCCCTATAAGTTGCATTGGGGTGACCAAAGTTGCTGAAACATGTTTATTTGTGCTGCAAAACACGTTTTGACACTTTCTGCACACTGGGGTGAAGAGCTGAGTCAGTGAGCACTTCTGAGCCTGGCAGGTACATTGGGATTCAACAGTCTGTCAAAACGCGTTTATTTCGGGCTGAAAAACACGTTTTGAAAAGTCTGCTGTACCTTCCCTATAAGTTGCATGGGGGTGACCAAAGTTGCTGAAACATGTTTATTTGTGCTGCAAAACACGTTTTGACACTTTCTGCACACTGGGGTGAAGAGCTGAGTCAGTGAGCACTTCTGAGCCTGGCAGGTACATTGGGATTCAACAGTCTGTCAAAACGCGTTTATTTCGGGCTGAAAAACACGTTTTGAAAAGTCTGCTGTACCTTCCCTATAAGTTGCATGGGGGTGACCAAAGTTGCTGAAACATGTTTATTTGTGCTGCAAAACACGTATTGACACTTTCTGCACACTGGGGTGAAGAGCTGAGTCAGTGAGCACTTCTGAGCCTGGCAGGTACATTGGGATTCAACAGTCTGTCAAAACGCGTTTATTTCGGGCTGAAAAACACGTTTTGAAAAGTCTGCTGTACCTTCCCTATAAGTTACATGGGGGTGACCAAAGTTGCTGAAACATGTTTATTTGTGCTGCAAAACACGTTTTGACACTTTCTGCACACTGGGGTGAAGAGCTGAGTCAGTGAGCACTTCTGAGCCTGGCAGGTACATTGGGATTCAACAGTCTGTCAAAACGCGTTTATTTCGGGCTGAAAAACACGTTTTGAAAAGTCTGCTGTACCTTCCCTATAAGTTACATGGGGGTGACCAAAGTTGCTGAAACATGTTTATTTGTGCTGCAAAACACGTTTTGACACTTTCTGCACACTGGGGTGAAGAGCTGAGTCAGTGAGCACTTCTGAGCCTGGCAGGTACATTGGGATTCAACAGTCTGTCAAAACGCGTTTATTTCGGGCTGAAAAACACGTTTTGAAAAGTCTGCTTTACCTTCCCTATAAGTTACATGGGGGTGACCAAAGTTGCTGAAACATGTTTATTTGTGCTGCAAAACACGTTTTGACACTTTCTGCACACTGGGGTGAAGAGCTGAGTCAGTGAGCACTTCTGAGCCTGGCAGGTACATTGGGATTCAACAGTCTGTCAAAACGCGTTTATTTCGGGCTGAAAAACACGTTTTGAAAAGTCTGCTGTACCTTCCCTATAAGTTGCATGGGGGTGACCAAAGTTGCTGAAACATGTTTATTTGTGCTGCAAAACACGTATTGACACTTTCTGCACACTGGGGTGAAGAGCTGAGTCAGTGAGCACTTCTGAGCCTGGCAGGTACATTGGGATTCAACAGTCTGTCAAAACGCGTTTATTTCGGGCTGAAAAACACGTTTTGAAAAGTCTGCTGTACCTTCCCTATAAGTTGCATTGGGGTGACCAAAGTTGCTGAAACATGTTTATTTGTGCTGCAAAACACGTTTTGACACTTTCTGCACACTGGGGTGAAGAGCTGAGTCAGTGAGCACTTCTGAGCCTGGCAGGTACATTGGGATTCAACAGTCTGTCAAAACGCGTTTATTTCGGGCTGAAAAACACGTTTTGAAAAGTCTGCTGTACCTTCCCTATAAGTTGCATGGGGGTGACCAAAGTTGCTGAAACATGTTTATTTGTGCTGCAAAACACGTATTGACACTTTCTGCACACTGGGGTGAAGAGCTGAGTCAGTGAGCACTTCTGAGCCTGGCAGGTACATTGGGATTCAACAGTCTGTCAAAACGCGTTTATTTCGGGCTGAAAAACACGTTTTGAAAAGTCTGCTGTACCTTCCCTATAAGTTGCATGGGGGTGACCAAAGTTGCTGAAACATGTTTATTTGTGCTGCAAAACACGTATTGACACTTTCTGCACACTGGGGTGAAGAGCTGAGTCAGTGAGCACGTCTGAGCCTGGCAGGTACATTGGGATTCAACAGTCTGTCAAAACGCGTTTATTTCGGGCTGAAAAACACGTTTTGAAAAGTCTGCTGTACCTTCCCTATAAGTTGCATTGGGGTGACCAAAGTTGCTGAAACATGTTTATTTGTGCTGCAAAACACGTATTGACACTTTCTGCACACTGGGGTGAAGAGCTGAGTCAGTGAGCACTTCTGAGCCTGGCAGGTACATTGGGATTCAACAGTCTGTCAAAACGCGTTTATTTCGGGCTGAAAAACACGTTTTGAAAAGTCTGCTGTACCTTCCCTATAAGTTGCATTGGGGTGACCAAAGTTGCTGAAACATGTTTATTTGTGCTGCAAAACACGTTTTGACACTTTCTGCACACTGGGGTGAAGAGCTGAGTCAGTGAGCACTTCTGAGCCTGGCAGGTACATTGGGATTCAACAGTCTGTCAAAACGCGTTTATTTCGGGCTGAAAAACACGTTTTGAAAAGTCTGCTGTACCTTCCCTATAAGTTGCATGGGGGTGACCAAAGTTGCTGAAACATGTTTATTTGTGCTGCAAAACACGTATTGACACTTTCTGCACACTGGGGTGAAGAGCTGAGTCAGTGAGCACTTCTGAGCCTGGCAGGTACATTGGGATTCAACAGTCTGTCAAAACGCGTTTATTTCGGGCTGAAAAACACGTTTTGAAAAGTCTGCTGTACCTTCCCTATAAGTTGCATGGGGGTGACCAAAGTTGCTGAAACATGTTTATTTGTGCTGCAAAACACGTATTGACACTTTCTGCACACTGGGGTGAAGAGCTGAGTCAGTGAGCACTTCTGAGCCTGGCAGGTACATTGGGATTCAACAGTCTGTCAAAACGCGTTTATTTCGGGCTGAAAAACACGTTTTGAAAAGTCTGCTGTACCTTCCCTATAAGTTACATGGGGGTGACCAAAGTTGCTGAAACATGTTTATTTGTGCTGCAAAACACGTTTTGACACTTTCTGCACACTGGGGTGAAGAGCTGAGTCAGTGAGCACTTCTGAGCCTGGCAGGTACATTGGGATTCAACAGTCTGTCAAAACGCGTTTATTTCGGGCTGAAAAACACGTTTTGAAAAGTCTGCTGTACCTTCCCTATAAGTTGCATGGGGGTGACCAAAGTTGCTGAAACATGTTTATTTGTGCTGCAAAACACGTATTGACACTTTCTGCACACTGGGGTGAAGAGCTGAGTCAGTGAGCACTTCTGAGCCTGGCAGGTACATTGGGATTCAACAGTCTGTCAAAACGCGTTTATTTCGGGCTGAAAAACACGTTTTGAAAAGTCTGCTGTACCTTCCCTATAAGTTGCATTGGGGTGACCAAAGTTGCTGAAACATGTTTATTTGTGCTGCAAAACACGTTTTGACACTTTCTGCACACTGGGGTGAAGAGCTGAGTCAGTGAGCACTTCTGAGCCTGGCAGGTACATTGGGATTCAACAGTCTGTCAAAACGCGTTTATTTCGGGCTGAAAAACACGTTTTGAAAAGTCTGCTGTACCTTCCCTATAAGTTACATGGGGGTGACCAAAGTTGCTGAAACATGTTTATTTGTGCTGCAAAACACGTTTTGACACTTTCTGCACACTGGGGTGAAGAGCTGAGTCAGTGAGCACTTCTGAGCCTGGCAGGTACTTTGGGATTCAACAGTCTGTCAAAACGCGTTTATTTCGGGCTGAAAAACACGTTTTGAAAAGTCAGCTGTTCCTTCCCTATAAGTTACATGGGGGTGACCAAAGTTGCTGAAACATGTTTATTTGTGCTGCAAAACACGTTTTGACACTTTCTGCACACTGGGGTGAAGAGCTGAGTCAGTGAGCACTTCTGAGCCTGGCAGGTACATTGGGATTCAACAGTCTGTCAAAACGCGTTTATTTCGGGCTGAAAAACACGTTTTGAAAAGTCTGCTGTACCTTCCCTATAAGTTGCATGGGGGTGACCAAAGTTGCTGAAACATGTTTATTTGTGCTGCAAAACACGTATTGACACTTTCTGCACACTGGGGTGAAGAGCTGAGTCAGTGAGCACTTCTGAGCCTGGCAGGTACATTGGGATTCAACAGTTTGTCAAAACGCGTTTATTTCGGGCTGAAAAACACGTTTTGAAAAGTCTGCTGTACCTTCCCTATAAGTTACATGGGGGTGACCAAAGTTGCTGAAACATGTTTATTTGTGCTGCAAAACACGTTTTGACACTTTCTGCACACTGGGGTGAAGAGCTGAGTCAGTGAGCACTTCTGAGCCTGGCAGGTACATTGGGATTCAACAGTCTGTCAAAACGCGTTTATTTCGGGCTGAAAAACACGTTTTGAAAAGTCTGCTGTACCTTCCCTATAAGTTGCATGGGGGTGACCAAAGTTGCTGAAACATGTTTATTTGTGCTGCAAAACACGTATTGACACTTTCTGCACACTGGGGTGAAGAGCTGAGTCAGTGAGCACTTCTGAGCCTGGCAGGTACATTGGGATTCAACAGTCTGTCAAAACGCGTTTATTTCGGGCTGAAAAACACGTTTTGAAAAGTCTGCTGTACCTTCCCTATAAGTTACATGGGGGTGACCAAAGTTGCTGAAACATGTTTATTTGTGCTGCAAAACACGTTTTGACACTTTCTGCACACTGGGGTGAAGAGCTGAGTCAGTGAGCACTTCTGAGCCTGGCAGGTACATTGGGATTCAACAGTCTGTCAAAACGCGTTTATTTCGGGCTGAAAAACACGTTTTGAAAAGTCTGCTGTACCTTCCCTATAAGTTGCATGGGGGTGACCAAAGTTGCTGAAACATGTTTATTTGTGCTGCAAAACACGTATTGACACTTTCTGCACACTGGGGTGAAGAGCTGAGTCAGTGAGCACTTCTGAGCCTGGCAGGTACATTGGGATTCAACAGTCTGTCAAAACGCGTTTATTTCGGGCTGAAAAACACGTTTTGAAAAGTCTGCTGTACCTTCCCTATAAGTTGCATGGGGGTGACCAAAGTTGCTGAAACATGTTTATTTGTGCTGCAAAACACGTATTGACACTTTCTGCACACTGGGGTGAAGAGCTGAGTCAGTGAGCACTTCTGAGCCTGGCAGGTACATTGGGATTCAACAGTCTGTCAAAACGCGTTTATTTCGGGCTGAAAAACACGTTTTGAAAAGTCTGCTGTACCTTCCCTATAAGTTGCATTGGGGTGACCAAAGTTGCTGAAACATGTTTATTTGTGCTGCAAAACACGTTTTGACACTTTCTGCACACTGGGGTGAAGAGCTGAGTCAGTGAGCACTTCTGAGCCTGGCAGGTACATTGGGATTCAACAGTCTTTCAAAACGCGTTTATTTCGGGCTGAAAAACACGTTTTGAAAAGTCTGCTGTACCTTCCCTATAAGTTGCATGGGGGTGACCAAAGTTGCTGAAACATGTTTATTTGTGCTGCAAAACACGTATTGACACTTTCTGCACACTGGGGTGAAGAGCTGAGTCAGTGAGCACTTCTGAGCCTGGCAGGTACATTGGGATTCAACAGTCTGTCAAAACGCGTTTATTTCGGGCTGAAAAACACGTTTTGAAAAGTCTGCTGTACCTTCCCTATAAGTTGCATGGGGGTGACCAAAGTTGCTGAAACATGTTTATTTGTGCTGCAAAACACGTATTGACACTTTCTGCACACTGGGGTGAAGAGCTGAGTCAGTGAGCACTTCTGAGCCTGGCAGGTACATTGGGATTCAACAGTCTGTCAAAACGTGTTTATTTCGGGCTGAAAAACACGTTTTGAAAAGTCTGCTGTACCTTCCCTATAAGTTACATGGGGGTGACCAAAGTTGCTGAAACATGTTTATTTGTGCTGCAAAACACGTTTTGACACTTTCTGCACACTGGGGTGAAGAGCTGAGTCAGTGAGCACTTCTGAGCCTGGCAGGTACATTGGGATTCAACAGTCTGTCAAAACGCGTTTATTTCGGGCTGAAAAACACGTTTTGAAAAGTCTGCTGTACCTTCCCTATAAGTTGCATGGGGGTGACCAAAGTTGCTGAAACATGTTTATTTGTGCTGCAAAACACGTATTGACACTTTCTGCACACTGGGGTGAAGAGCTGAGTCAGTGAGCACTTCTGAGCCTGGCAGGTACATTGGGATTCAACAGTCTGTCAAAACGCGTTTATTTCGGGCTGAAAAACACGTTTTGAAAAGTCTGCTGTACCTTCCCTATAAGTTGCATGGGGGTGACCAAAGTTGCTGAAACATGTTTATTTGTGCTGCAAAACACGTATTGACACTTTCTGCACACTGGGGTGAAGAGCTGAGTCAGTGAGCACTTCTGAGCCTGGCAGGTACATTGGGATTCAACAGTCTGTCAAAACGTGTTTATTTCGGGCTGAAAAACACGTTTTGAAAAGTCTGCTGTACCTTCCCTATAAGTTACATGGGGGTGACCAAAGTTGCTGAAACATGTTTATTTGTGCTGCAAAACACGTTTTGACACTTTCTGCACACTGGGGTGAAGAGCTGAGTCAGTGAGCACTTCTGAGCCTGGCAGGTACATTGGGATTCAACGGTCTGTCAAAACGCGTTTATTTCGGGCTGAAAAACACGTTTTGAAAAGTCTGCTGTACCTTCCCTATAAGTTGCATGGGGGTGACCAAAGTTGCTGAAACATGTTTATTTGTGCTGCAAAACACGTATTGACACTTTCTGCACACTGGGGTGAAGAGCTGAGTCAGTGAGCACTTCTGAGCCTGGCAGGTACATTGGGATTCAACAGTCTGTCAAAACGCGTTTATTTCGGGCTGAAAAACACGTTTTGAAAAGTCTGCTGTACCTTCCCTATAAGTTGCATTGGGGTGACCAAAGTTGCTGAAACATGTTTATTTGTGCTGCAAAACACGTTTTGACACTTTCTGCACACTGGGGTGAAGAGCTGAGTCAGTGAGCACTTCTGAGCCTGGCAGGTACATTGGGATTCAACAGTCTGTCAAAACGCGTTTATTTCGGGCTGAAAAACACGTTTTGAAAAGTCTGCTGTACCTTCCCTATAAGTTGCATGGGGGTGACCAAAGTTGCTGAAACATGTTTATTTGTGCTGCAAAACACGTATTGACACTTTCTGCACACTGGGGTGAAGAGCTGAGTCAGTGAGCACTTCTGAGCCTGGCAGGTACATTGGGATTCAACAGTCTGTCAAAACGCGTTTATTTCGGGCTGAAAAACACGTTTTGAAAAGTCTGCTGTACCTTCCCTATAAGTTGCATTGGGGTGACCAAAGTTGCTGAAACATGTTTATTTGTGCTGCAAAACACGTTTTGACACTTTCTGCACACTGGGGTGAAGAGCTGAGTCAGTGAGCACTTCTGAGCCTGGCAGGTACATTGGGATTCAACAGTCTGTCAAAACGCGTTTATTTCGGGCTGAAAAACACGTTTTGAAAAGTCAGCTGTTCCTTCCCTATAAGTTACATGGGGGTGACCAAAGTTGCTGAAACATGTTTATTTGTGCTGCAAAACACGTTTTGACACTTTCTGCACACTGGGGTGAAGAGCTGAGTCAGTGAGCACTTCTGAGCCTGGCAGGTACATTGGGATTCAACAGTCTGTCAAAACGCGTTTATTTCGGGCTGAAAAACACGTTTTGAAAAGTCTGCTGTACCTTCCCTATAAGTTGCATTGGGGTGACCAAAGTTGCTGAAACATGTCTATTTGTGCTGCAAAACACGTATTGACACTTTCTGCACACTGGGGTGAAGAGCTGAGTCAGTGAGCACTTCTGAGCCTGGCAGGTACATTGGGATTCAACAGTCTGTCAAAACGCGTTTATTTCGGGCTGAAAAACACGTTTTGAAAAGTCTGCTGTACCTTCCCTATAAGTTACATGGGGGTGACCAAAGTTGCTGAAACATGTTTATTTGTGCTGCAAAACACGTTTTGACACTTTCTGCACACTGGGGTGAAGAGCTGAGTCAGTGAGCACTTCTGAGCCTGGCAGGTACATTGGGATTCAACAGTCTGTCAAAACGCGTTTATTTCGGGCTGAAAAACACGTTTTGAAAAGTCTGCTGTACCTTCCCTATAAGTTGCATGGGGGTGACCAAAGTTGCTGAAACATGTTTATTTGTGCTGCAAAACACGTATTGACACTTTCTGCACACTGGGGTGAAGAGCTGAGTCAGTGAGCACTTCTGAGCCTGGCAGGTACATTGGGATTCAACAGTCTGTCAAAACGCGTTTATTTCGGGCTGAAAAACACGTTTTGAAAAGTCTGCTGTACCTTCCCTATAAGTTGCATGGGGGTGACCAAAGTTGCTGAAACATGTTTATTTGTGCTGCAAAACAGGTATTGACACTTTCTGCACACTGGGGTGAAGAGCTGAGTCAGTGAGCACTTCTGAGCCTGGCAGGTACATTGGGATTCAACAGTCTGTCAAAACGTGTTTATTTCGGGCTGAAAAACACGTTTTGAAAAGTCTGCTGTACCTTCCCTATAAGTTACATGGGGGTGACCAAAGTTGCTGAAACATGTTTATTTGTGCTGCAAAACACGTTTTGACACTTTCTGCACACTGGGGTGAAGAGCTGAGTCAGTGAGCACTTCTGAGCCTGGCAGGTACATTGGGATTCAACAGTCTGTCAAAACGCGTTTATTTCGGGCTGAAAAACACGTTTTGAAAAGTCTGCTGTACCTTCCCTATAAGTTGCATGGGGGTGACCAAAGTTGCTGAAACATGTTTATTTGTGCTGCAAAACACGTATTGACACTTTCTGCACACTGGGGTGAAGAGCTGAGTCAGTGAGCACTTCTGAGCCTGGCAGGTACATTGGGATTCAACAGTCTGTCAAAACGCGTTTATTTCGGGCTGAAAAACACGTTTTGAAAAGTCTGCTGTACCTTCCCTATAAGTTGCATGGGGGTGACCAAAGTTGCTGAAACATGTTTATTTGTGCTGCAAAACACGTATTGACACTTTCTGCACACTGGGGTGAAGAGCTGAGTCAGTGAGCACTTCTGAGCCTGGCAGGTACATTGGGATTCAACAGTTTGTCAAAACGCGTTTATTTCGGGCTGAAAAACACGTTTTGAAAAGTCTGCTGTACCTTCCCTATAAGTTACATGGGGGTGACCAAAGTTGCTGAAACATGTTTATTTGTGCTGCAAAACACGTTTTGACACTTTCTGCACACTGGGGTGAAGAGCTGAGTCAGTGAGCACTTCTGAGCCTGGCAGGTACATTGGGATTCAACAGTCTGTCAAAACGCGTTTATTTCGGGCTGAAAAACACGTTTTGAAAAGTCTGCTGTACCTTCCCTATAAGTTGCATGGGGGTGACCAAAGTTGCTGAAACATGTTTATTTGTGCTGCAAAACACGTATTGACACTTTCTGCACACTGGGGTGAAGAGCTGAGTCAGTGAGCACTTCTGAGCCTGGCAGGTACATTGGGATTCAACAGTCTGTCAAAACGCGTTTATTTCGGGCTGAAAAACACGTTTTGAAAAGTCTGCTGTACCTTCCCTATAAGTTGCATTGGGGTGACCAAAGTTGCTGAAACATGTTTATTTGTGCTGCAAAACACGTTTTGACACTTTCTGCACACTGGGGTGAAGAGCTGAGTCAGTGAGCACTTCTGAGCCTGGCAGGTACATTGGGATTCAACAGTCTGTCAAAACGCGTTTATTTCGGGCTGAAAAACACGTTTTGAAAAGTCTGCTGTACCTTCCCTATAAGTTACATGGGGGTGACCAAAGTTGCTGAAACATGTTTATTTGTGCTGCAAAACACGTTTTGACACTTTCTGCACACTGGGGTGAAGAGCTGAGTCAGTGAGCACTTCTGAGCCTGGCAGGTACATTGGGATTCAACAGTCTGTCAAAACGCGTTTATTTCGGGCTGAAAAACACGTTTTGAAAAGTCTGCTGTACCTTCCCTTAAGTTACATGGGGGTGACCAAAGTTGCTGAAACATGTTTATTTGTGCTGCAAAACACGTTTTGACACTTTCTGCACACTGGGGTGAAGAGCTGAGTCAGTGAGCACTTCTGAGCCTGGCAGGTACATTGGGATTCAACAGTCTGTCAAAACGCGTTTATTTCGGGCTGAAAAACACGTTTTGAAAAGTCAGCTGTTCCTTCCCTATAAGTTACATGGGGGTGACCAAAGTTGCTGAAACATGTTTATTTGTGCTGCAAAACACGTTTTGACACTTTCTGCACACTGGGGTGAAGAGCTGAGTCAGTGAGCACTTCTGAGCCTGGCAGGTACATTGGGATTCAACAGTCTGTCAAAACGCGTTTATTTCGGGCTGAAAAACACGTTTTGAAAAGTCTGCTGTACCTTCCCTATAAGTTGCATTGGGGTGACCAAAGTTGCTGAAACATGTTTATTTGTGCTGCAAAACACGTTTTGACACTTTCTGCACACTGGGGTGAAGAGCTGAGTCAGTGAGCACTTCTGAGCCTGGCAGGTACATTGGGATTCAACAGTCTGTCAAAACGCGTTTATTTCGGGCTGAAAAACACGTTTTGAAAAGTCAGCTGTTCCTTCCCTATAA
The DNA here is from genome assembly GCF_055471065.1 of Atractosteus spatula. Taxonomy (NCBI): domain Eukaryota; kingdom Metazoa; phylum Chordata; class Actinopteri; order Semionotiformes; family Lepisosteidae; genus Atractosteus; species Atractosteus spatula. The sequence goes on from NW_028296611.1 coordinate 34,533, forward strand.
GTTACATGGGGGTGACCAAAGTTGCTGAAACATGTTTATTTGTGCTGCAAAACACGTTTTGACACTTTCTGCACACTGGGGTGAAGAGCTGAGTCAGTGAGCACTTCTGAGCCTGGCAGGTACATTGGGATTCAACAGTCTGTCAAAACGCGTTTATTTCGGGCTGAAAAACACGTTTTGAAAAGTCTGCTGTACCTTCCCTATAAGTTGCATGGGGGTGACCAAAGTTGCTGAAACATGTTTATTTGTGCTGCAAAACACGTATTGACACTTTCTGCACACTGGGGTGAAGAGCTGAGTCAGTGAGCACTTCTGAGCCTGGCAGGTACATTGGGATTCAACAGTCTGTCAAAACGCGTTTATTTCGGGCTGAAAAACACGTTTTGAAAAGTCTGCTGTACCTTCCCTATAAGTTACATGGGGGTGACCAAAGTTGCTGAAACATGTTTATTTGTGCTGCAAAACACGTATTGACACTTTCTGCACACTGGGGTGAAGAGCTGAGTCAGTGAGCACTTCTGAGCCTGGCAGGTACATTGGGATTCAACAGTCTGTCAAAACGCGTTTATTTCGGGCTGAAAAACACGTTTTGAAAAGTCTGCTGTACCTTCCCTATAAGTTGCATGGGGGTGACCAAAGTTGCTGAAACATGTTTATTTGTGCTGCAAAACACGTATTGACACTTTCTGCACACTGGGGTGAAGAGCTGAGTCAGTGAGCACTTCTGAGCCTGGCAGGTACATTGGGATTCAACAGTCTGTCAAAACGCGTTTATTTCGGGCTGAAAAACACGTTTTGAAAAGTCTGCTGTACCTTCCCTATAAGTTGCATGGGGGTGACCAAAGTTGCTGAAACATGTTTATTTGTGCTGCAAAACACGTATTGACACTTTCTGCACACTGGGGTGAAGAGCTGAGTCAGTGAGCACTTCTGAGCCTGGCAGGTACATTGGGATTCAACAGTCTGTCAAAACGTGTTTATTTCGGGCTGAAAAACACGTTTTGAAAAGTCTGCTGTACCTTCCCTATAAGTTGGATGGGGGTGACCAAAGTTGCTGAAACATGTTTATTTGTGCTGCAAAACACGTATTGACACTTTCTGCACACTGGGGTGAAGAGCTGAGTCAGTGAGCACTTCTGAGCCTGGCAGGTACATTGGGATTCAACAGTCTGTCAAAACGCGTTTATTTCGGGCTGAAAAACACGTTTTGAAAAGTCTGCTGTACCTTCCCTATAAGTTACATGGGGGTGACCAAAGTTGCTGAAACATGTTTATTTGTGCTGCAAAACACGTTTTGACACTTTCTGCACACTGGGGTGAAGAGCTGAGTCAGTGAGCACTTCTGAGCCTGGCAGGTACATTGGGATTCAACAGTCTGTCAAAACGCGTTTATTTCGGGCTGAAAAACACGTTTTGAAAAGTCTGCTGTACCTTCCCTATAAGTTACATGGGGGTGACCAAATTTGCTGAAACATGTTTATTTGTGCTGCAAAACACGTTTTGACACTTTCTGCACACTGGGGTGAAGAGCTGAGTCAGTGAGCACTTCTGAGCCTGGCAGGTACATTGGGATTCAACAGTCTGTCAAAACGCGTTTATTTCGGGCTGAAAAACACGTTTTGAAAAGTCAGCTGTTCCTTCCCTATAAGTTACATGGGGGTGACCAAAGTTGCTGAAACATGTTTATTTGTGCTGCAAAACACGTTTTGACACTTTCTGCACACTGGGGTGAAGAGCTGAGTCAGTGAGCACTTCTGAGCCTGGCAGGTACATTGGGATTCAACAGTCTGTCAAAACGCGTTTATTTCGGGCTGAAAAACACGTTTTGAAAAGTCTGCTGTACCTTCCCTATAAGTTGCATTGGGGTGACCAAAGTTGCTGAAACATGTTTATTTGTGCTGCAAAACACGTTTTGACACTTTCTGCACACTGGGGTGAAGAGCTGAGTCAGTGAGCACGTCTGAGCCTGGCAGGTACATTGGGATTCAACAGTCTGTCAAAACGCGTTTATTTCGGGCTGAAAAACACGTTTTGAAAAGTCTGCTGTACCTTCCCTATAAGTTGCATTGGGGTGACCAAAGTTGCTGAAACATGTTTATTTGTGCTGCAAAACACGTATTGACACTTTCTGCACACTGGGGTGAAGAGCTGAGTCAGTGAGCACTTCTGAGCCTGGCAGGTACATTGGGATTCAACAGTCTGTCAAAACGCGTTTATTTCGGGCTGAAAAACACGTTTTGAAAAGTCTGCTGTACCTTCCCTATAAGTTGCATGGGGGTGACCAAAGTTGCTGAAACATGTTTATTTGTGCTGCAAAACACGTATTGACACTTTCTGCACACTGGGGTGAAGAGCTGAGTCAGTGAGCACTTCTGAGCCTGGCAGGTACATTGGGATTCAACAGTCTGTCAAAACGCGTTTATTTCGGGCTGAAAAACACGTTTTGAAAAGTCTGCTGTACCTTCCCTATAAGTTGCATGGGGGTGACCAAAGTTGCTGAAACATGTTTATTTGTGCTGCAAAACACGTATTGACACTTTCTGCACACTGGGGTGAAGAGCTGAGTCAGTGAGCACTTCTGAGCCTGGCAGGTACATTGGGATTCAACAGTCTGTCAAAACGCGTTTATTTCGGGCTGAAAAACACGTTTTGAAAAGTCTGCTGTACCTTCCCTATAAGTTACATGGGGGTGACCAAAGTTGCTGAAACATGTTTATTTGTGCTGCAAAACACGTTTTGACACTTTCTGCACACTGGGGTGAAGAGCTGAGTCAGTGAGCACTTCTGAGCCTGGCAGGTACATTGGGATTCAACAGTCTGTCAAAACGCGTTTATTTCGGGCTGAAAAACACGTTTTGAAAAGTCTGCTGTACCTTCCCTATAAGTTGCATGGGGGTGACCAAAGTTGCTGAAACATGTTTATTTGTGCTGCAAAACACGTATTGACACTTTCTGCACACTGGGGTGAAGAGCTGAGTCAGTGAGCACTTCTGAGCCTGGCAGGTACATTGCGATTCAACAGTCTGTCAAAACGCGTTTATTTCGGGCTGAAAAACACGTTTTGAAAAGTCTGCTGTACCTTCCCTATAAGTTGCATTGGGGTGACCAAAGTTGCTGAAACATGTTTATTTGTGCTGCAAAACACGTTTTGACACTTTCTGCACACTGGGGTGAAGAGCTGAGTCAGTGAGCACTTCTGAGCCTGGCAGGTACATTGGGATTCAACAGTCTGTCAAAACGCGTTTATTTCGGGCTGAAAAACACGTTTTGAAAAGTCTGCTGTACCTTCCCTATAAGTTACATGGGGGTGACCAAAGTTGCTGAAACATGTTTATTTGTGCTGCAAAACACGTTTTGACACTTTCTGCACACTGGGGTGAAGAGCTGAGTCAGTGAGCACTTCTGAGCCTGGCAGGTACTTTGGGATTCAACAGTCTGTCAAAACGCGTTTATTTCGGGCTGAAAAACACGTTTTGAAAAGTCAGCTGTTCCTTCCCTATAAGTTACATGGGGGTGACCAAAGTTGCTGAAACATGTTTATTTGTGCTGCAAAACACGTTTTGACACTTTCTGCACACTGGGGTGAAGAGCTGAGTCAGTGAGCACTTCTGAGCCTGGCAGGTACATTGGGATTCAACAGTCTGTCAAAACGCGTTTATTTCGGGCTGAAAAACACGTTTTGAAAAGTCTGCTGTACCTTCCCTATAAGTTGCATGGGGGTGACCAAAGTTGCTGAAACATGTTTATTTGTGCTGCAAAACACGTATTGACACTTTCTGCACACTGGGGTGAAGAGCTGAGTCAGTGAGCACTTCTGAGCCTGGCAGGTACATTGGGATTCAACAGTCTGTCAAAACGCGTTTATTTCGGGCTGAAAAACACGTTTTGAAAAGTCTGCTGTACCTTCCCTATAAGTTACATGGGGGTGACCAAAGTTGCTGAAACATGTTTATTTGTGCTGCAAAACACGTTTTGACACTTTCTGCACACTGGGGTGAAGAGCTGAGTCAGTGAGCACTTCTGAGCCTGGCAGGTACATTGGGATTCAACAGTCTGTCAAAACGCGTTTATTTCGGGCTGAAAAACACGTTTTGAAAAGTCTGCTGTACCTTCCCTATAAGTTGCATGGGGGTGACCAAAGTTGCTGAAACATGTTTATTTGTGCTGCAAAACACGTATTGACACTTTCTGCACACTGGGGTGAAGAGCTGAGTCAGTGAGCACTTCTGAGCCTGGCAGGTACATTGGGATTCAACAGTCTGTCAAAACGCGTTTATTTCGGGCTGAAAAACACGTTTTGAAAAGTCTGCTGTACCTTCCCTATAAGTTGCATGGGGGTGACCAAAGTTGCTGAAACATGTTTATTTGTGCTGCAAAACACGTATTGACACTTTCTGCACACTGGGGTGAAGAGCTGAGTCAGTGAGCACTTCTGAGCCTGGCAGGTACATTGGGATTCAACAGTCTGTCAAAACGTGTTTATTTCGGGCTGAAAAACACGTTTTGAAAAGTCTGCTGTACCTTCCCTATAAGTTGCATGGGGGTGACCAAAGTTGCTGAAACATGTTTATTTGTGCTGCAAAACACGTATTGACACTTTCTGCACACTGGGGTGAAGAGCTGAGTCAGTGAGCACTTCTGAGCCTGGCAGGTACATTGGGATTCAACAGTCTGTCAAAACGCGTTTATTTCGGGCTGAAAAACACGTTTTGAAAAGTCTGCTGTACCTTCCCTATAAGTTACATGGGGGTGACCAAAGTTGCTGAAACATGTTTATTTGTGCTGCAAAACACGTTTTGACACTTTCTGCACACTGGGGTGAAGAGCTGAGTCAGTGAGCACTTCTGAGCCTGGCAGGTACATTGGGATTCAACAGTCTGTCAAAACGCGTTTATTTCGGGCTGAAAAACACGTTTTGAAAAGTCTGCTGTACCTTCCCTATAAGTTACATGGGGGTGACCAAAGTTGCTGAAACATGTTTATTTGTGCTGCAAAACACGTTTTGACACTTTCTGCACACTGGGGTGAAGAGCTGAGTCAGTGAGCACTTCTGAGCCTGGCAGGTACATTGGGATTCAACAGTCTGTCAAAACGCGTTTATTTCGGGCTGAAAAACACGTTTTGAAAAGTCTGCTGTACCTTCCCTATAAGTTGCATGGGGGTGACCAAAGTTGCTGAAACATGTTTATTTGTGCTGCAAAACACGTATTGACACTTTCTGCACACTGGGGTGAAGAGCTGAGTCAGTGAGCACTTCTGAGCCTGGCAGGTACATTGGGATTCAACAGTCTGTCAAAACGCGTTTATTTCGGGCTGAAAAACACGTTTTGAAAAGTCTGCTGTACCTTCCCTATAAGTTGCATGGGGGTGACCAAAGTTGCTGAAACATGTTTATTTGTGCTGCAAAACACGTATTGACACTTTCTGCACACTGGGGTGAAGAGCTGAGTCAGTGAGCACTTCTGAGCCTGGCAGGTACATTGGGATTCAACAGTCTGTCAAAACGCGTTTATTTCGGGCTGAAAAACACGTTTTGAAAAGTCTGCTGTACCTTCCCTATAAGTTACATGGGGGTGACCAAAGTTGCTGAAACATGTTTATTTGTGCTGCAAAACACGTTTTGACACTTTCTGCACACTGGGGTGAAGAGCTGAGTCAGTGAGCACTTCTGAGCCTGGCAGGTACATTGGGATTCAACAGTCTGTCAAAACGCGTTTATTTCGGGCTGAAAAACACGTTTTGAAAAGTCTGCTGTACCTTCCCTATAAGTTGCATGGGGGTGACCAAAGTTGCTGAAACATGTTTATTTGTGCTGCAAAACACGTATTGACACTTTCTGCACACTGGGGTGAAGAGCTGAGTCAGTGAGCACTTCTGAGCCTGGCAGGTACATTGGGATTCAACAGTCTGTCAAAACGCGTTTATTTCGGGCTGAAAAACACGTTTTGAAAAGTCTGCTGTACCTTCCCTATAAGTTGCATTGGGGTGACCAAAGTTGCTGAAACATGTTTATTTGTGCTGCAAAACACGTTTTGACACTTTCTGCACACTGGGGTGAAGAGCTGAGTCAGTGAGCACTTCTGAGCCTGGCAGGTACATTGGGATTCAACAGTCTGTCAAAACGCGTTTATTTCGGGCTGAAAAACACGTTTTGAAAAGTCTGCTGTACCTTCCCTATAAGTTACATGGGGGTGACCAAAGTTGCTGAAACATGTTTATTTGTGCTGCAAAACACGTTTTGACACTTTCTGCACACTGGGGTGAAGAGCTGAGTCAGTGAGCACTTCTGAGCCTGGCAGGTACTTTGGGATTCAACAGTCTGTCAAAACGCGTTTATTTCGGGCTGAAAAACACGTTTTGAAAAGTCAGCTGTTCCTTCCCTATAAGTTACATGGGGGTGACCAAAGTTGCTGAAACATGTTTATTTGTGCTGCAAAACACGTTTTGACACTTTCTGCACACTGGGGTGAAGAGCTGAGTCAGTGAGCACTTCTGAGCCTGGCAGGTACATTGGGATTCAACAGTCTGTCAAAACGCGTTTATTTCGGGCTGAAAAACACGTTTTGAAAAGTCTGCTGTACCTTCCCTATAAGTTGCATGGGGGTGACCAAAGTTGCTGAAACATGTTTATTTGTGCTGCAAAACACGTATTGACACTTTCTGCACACTGGGGTGAAGAGCTGAGTCAGTGAGCACTTCTGAGCCTGGCAGGTACATTGGGATTCAACAGTTTGTCAAAACGCGTTTATTTCGGGCTGAAAAACACGTTTTGAAAAGTCTGCTGTACCTTCCCTATAAGTTACATGGGGGTGACCAAAGTTGCTGAAACATGTTTATTTGTGCTGCAAAACACGTTTTGACACTTTCTGCACACTGGGGTGAAGAGCTGAGTCAGTGAGCACTTCTGAGCCTGGCAGGTACATTGGGATTCAACAGTCTGTCAAAACGCGTTTATTTCGGGCTGAAAAACACGTTTTGAAAAGTCTGCTGTACCTTCCCTATAAGTTGCATGGGGGTGACCAAAGTTGCTGAAACATGTTTATTTGTGCTGCAAAACACGTATTGACACTTTCTGCACACTGGGGTGAAGAGCTGAGTCAGTGAGCACTTCTGAGCCTGGCAGGTACATTGGGATTCAACAGTCTGTCAAAACGCGTTTATTTCGGGCTGAAAAACACGTTTTGAAAAGTCTGCTGTACCTTCCCTATAAGTTACATGGGGGTGACCAAAGTTGCTGAAACATGTTTATTTGTGCTGCAAAACACGTATTGACACTTTCTGCACACTGGGGTGAAGAGCTGAGTCAGTGAGCACTTCTGAGCCTGGCAGGTACATTGGGATTCAACAGTCTGTCAAAACGCGTTTATTTCGGGCTGAAAAACACGTTTTGAAAAGTCTGCTGTACCTTCCCTATAAGTTGCATGGGGGTGACCAAAGTTGCTGAAACATGTTTATTTGTGCTGCAAAACACGTATTGACACTTTCTGCACACTGGGGTGAAGAGCTGAGTCAGTGAGCACTTCTGAGCCTGGCAGGTACATTGGGATTCAACAGTCTGTCAAAACGTGTTTATTTCGGGCTGAAAAACACGTTTTGAAAAGTCTGCTGTACCTTCCCTATAAGTTGCATGGGGGTGACCAAAGTTGCTGAAACATGTTTATTTGTGCTGCAAAACACGTATTGACACTTTCTGCACACTGGGGTGAAGAGCTGAGTCAGTGAGCACTTCTGAGCCTGGCAGGTACATTGGGATTCAACAGTCTGTCAAAACGCGTTTATTTCGGGCTGAAAAACACGTTTTGAAAAGTCTGCTGTACCTTCCCTATAAGTTACATGGGGGTGACCAAAGTTGCTGAAACATGTTTATTTGTGCTGCAAAACACGTTTTGACACTTTCTGCACACTGGGGTGAAGAGCTGAGTCAGTGAGCACTTCTGAGCCTGGCAGGTACATTGGGATTCAACAGTCTGTCAAAACGCGTTTATTTCGGGCTGAAAAACACGTTTTGAAAAGTCTGCTGTACCTTCCCTATAAGTTACATGGGGGTGACCAAAGTTGCTGAAACATGTTTATTTGTGCTGCAAAACACGTTTTGACACTTTCTGCACACTGGGGTGAAGAGCTGAGTCAGTGAGCACTTCTGAGCCTGGCAGGTACATTGGGATTCAACAGTCTGTCAAAACGCGTTTATTTCGGGCTGAAAAACACGTTTTGAAAAGTCAGCTGTTCCTTCCCTATAAGTTACATGGGGGTGACCAAAGTTGCTGAAACATGTTTATTTGTGCTGCAAAACACGTTTTGACACTTTCTGCACACTGGGGTGAAGAGCTGAGTCAGTGAGCACTTCTGAGCCTGGCAGGTACATTGGGATTCAACAGTCTGTCAAAACGCGTTTATTTCGGGTTGAAAAACACGTTTTGAAAAGTCTGCTGTACCTTCCCTATAAGTTGCATTGGGGTGACCAAAGTTGCTGAAACATGTTTATTTGTGCTGCAAAACACGTTTTGACACTTTCTGCACACTGGGGTGAAGAGCTGAGTCAGTGAGCACTTCTGAGCCTGGCAGGTACATTGGGATTCAACAGTCTGTCAAAACGCGTTTATTTCGGGCTGAAAAACACGTTTTGAAAAGTCTGCTTTACCTTCCCTATAAGTTACATGGGGGTGACCAAAGTTGCTGAAACATGTTTATTTGTGCTGCAAAACACGTTTTGACACTTTCTGCACACTGGGGTGAAGAGCTGAGTCAGTGAGCACTTCTGAGCCTGGCAGGTACATTGGGATTCAACAGTCTGTCAAAACGCGTTTATTTCGGGCTGAAAAACACGTTTTGAAAAGTCTGCTGTACCTTCCCTATAAGTTGCATGGGGGTGACCAAAGTTGCTGAAACATGTTTATTTGTGCTGCAAAACACGTATTGACACTTTCTGCACACTGGGGTGAAGAGCTGAGTCAGTGAGCACTTCTGAGCCTGGCAGGTACATTGGGATTCAACAGTCTGTCAAAACGCGTTTATTTCGGGCTGAAAAACACGTTTTGAAAAGTCTGCTGTACCTTCCCTATAAGTTGCATTGGGGTGACCAAAGTTGCTGAAACATGTTTATTTGTGCTGCAAAACACGTTTTGACACTTTCTGCACACTGGGGTGAAGAGCTGAGTCAGTGAGCACTTCTGAGCCTGGCAGGTACATTGGGATTCAACAGTCTGTCAAAACGCGTTTATTTCGGGCTGAAAAACACGTTTTGAAAAGTCTGCTGTACCTTCCCTATAAGTTGCATGGGGGTGACCAAAGTTGCTGAAACATGTTTATTTGTGCTGCAAAACACGTATTGACACTTTCTGCACACTGGGGTGAAGAGCTGAGTCAGTGAGCACTTCTGAGCCTGGCAGGTACATTGGGATTCAACAGTCTGTCAAAACGCGTTTATTTCGGGCTGAAAAACACGTTTTGAAAAGTCTGCTGTACCTTCCCTATAAGTTGCATGGGGGTGACCAAAGTTGCTGAAACATGTTTATTTGTGCTGCAAAACACGTATTGACACTTTCTGCACACTGGGGTGAAGAGCTGAGTCAGTGAGCACGTCTGAGCCTGGCAGGTACATTGGGATTCAACAGTCTGTCAAAACGCGTTTATTTCGGGCTGAAAAACACGTTTTGAAAAGTCTGCTGTACCTTCCCTATAAGTTGCATTGGGGTGACCAAAGTTGCTGAAACATGTTTATTTGTGCTGCAAAACACGTATTGACACTTTCTGCACACTGGGGTGAAGAGCTGAGTCACTGAGCACTTCTGAGCCTGGCAGGTACATTGGGATTCAACAGTCTGTCAAAACGCGTTTATTTCGGGCTGAAAAACACGTTTTGAAAAGTCTGCTGTACCTTCCCTATAAGTTGCATTGGGGTGACCAAAGTTGCTGAAACATGTTTATTTGTGCTGCAAAACACGTTTTGACACTTTCTGCACACTGGGGTGAAGAGCTGAGTCAGTGAGCACTTCTGAGCCTGGCAGGTACATTGGGATTCAACAGTCTGTCAAAACGCGTTTATTTCGGGCTGAAAAACACGTTTTGAAAAGTCTGCTGTACCTTCCCTATAAGTTGCATGGGGGTGACCAAAGTTGCTGAAACATGTTTATTTGTGCTGCAAAACACGTATTGACACTTTCTGCACACTGGGGTGAAGAGCTGAGTCAGTGAGCACTTCTGAGCCTGGCAGGTACATTGGGATTCAACAGTCTGTCAAAACGCGTTTATTTCGGGCTGAAAAACACGTTTTGAAAAGTCTGCTGTACCTTCCCTATAAGTTGCATGGGGGTGACCAAAGTTGCTGAAACATGTTTATTTGTGCTGCAAAACACGTATTGACACTTTCTGCACACTGGGGTGAAGAGCTGAGTCAGTGAGCACTTCTGAGCCTGGCAGGTACATTGGGATTCAACAGTCTGTCAAAACGCGTTTATTTCGGGCTGAAAAACACGTTTTGAAAAGTCTGCTGTACCTTCCCTATAAGTTACATGGGGGTGACCAAAGTTGCTGAAACATGTTTATTTGTGCTGCAAAACACGTTTTGACACTTTCTGCACACTGGGGTGAAGAGCTGAGTCAGTGAGCACTTCTGAGCCTGGCAGGTACATTGGGATTCAACAGTCTGTCAAAACGCGTTTATTTCGGGCTGAAAAACACGTTTTGAAAAGTCTGCTGTACCTTCCCTATAAGTTGCATGGGGGTGACCAAAGTTGCTGAAACATGTTTATTTGTGCTGCAAAACACGTATTGACACTTTCTGCACACTGGGGTGAAGAGCTGAGTCAGTGAGCACTTCTGAGCCTGGCAGGTACATTGGGATTCAACAGTCTGTCAAAACGCGTTTATTTCGGGCTGAAAAACACGTTTTGAAAAGTCTGCTGTACCTTCCCTATAAGTTGCATTGGGGTGACCAAAGTTGCTGAAACATGTTTATTTGTGCTGCAAAACACGTTTTGACACTTTCTGCACACTGGGGTGAAGAGCTGAGTCAGTGAGCACTTCTGAGCCTGGCAGGTACATTGGGATTCAACAGTCTGTCAAAACGCGTTTATTTCGGGCTGAAAAACACGTTTTGAAAAGTCTGCTGTACCTTCCCTATAAGTTACATGGGGGTGACCAAAGTTGCTGAAACATGTTTATTTGTGCTGCAAAACACGTTTTGACACTTTCTGCACACTGGGGTGAAGAGCTGAGTCAGTGAGCACTTCTGAGCCTGGCAGGTACTTTGGGATTCAACAGTCTGTCAAAACGCGTTTATTTCGGGCTGAAAAACACGTTTTGAAAAGTCAGCTGTTCCTTCCCTATAAGTTACATGGGGGTGACCAAAGTTGCTGAAACATGTTTATTTGTGCTGCAAAACACGTTTTGACACTTTCTGCACACTGGGGTGAAGAGCTGAGTCAGTGAGCACTTCTGAGCCTGGCAGGTACATTGGGATTCAACAGTCTGTCAAAACGCGTTTATTTCGGGCTGAAAAACACGTTTTGAAAAGTCTGCTGTACCTTCCCTATAAGTTGCATGGGGGTGACCAAAGTTGCTGAAACATGTTTATTTGTGCTGCAAAACACGTATTGACACTTTCTGCACACTGGGGTGAAGAGCTGAGTCAGTGAGCACTTCTGAGCCTGGCAGGTACATTGGGATTCAACAGTTTGTCAAAACGCGTTTATTTCGGGCTGAAAAACACGTTTTGAAAAGTCTGCTGTACCTTCCCTATAAGTTACATGGGGGTGACCAAAGTTGCTGAAACATGTTTATTTGTGCTGCAAAACACGTTTTGACACTTTCTGCACACTGGGGTGAAGAGCTGAGTCAGTGAGCACTTCTGAGCCTGGCAGGTACATTGGGATTCAACAGTCTGTCAAAACGCGTTTATTTCGGGCTGAAAAACACGTTTTGAAAATTCTGCTGTACCTTCCCTATAAGTTGCATGGGGGTGACCAAAGTTGCTGAAACATGTTTATTTGTGCTGCAAAACACGTATTGACACTTTCTGCACACTGGGGTGAAGAGCTGAGTCAGTGAGCACTTCTGAGCCTGGCAGGTACATTGGGATTCAACAGTCTGTCAAAACGCGTTTATTTCGGGCTGAAAAACACGTTTTGAAAAGTCTGCTGTACCTTCCCTATAAGTTGCATTGGGGTGACCAAAGTTGCTGAAACATGTTTATTTGTGCTGCAAAACACGTTTTGACACTTTCTGCACACTGGGGTGAAGAGCTGAGTCAGTGAGCACTTCTGAGCCTGGCAGGTACATTGGGATTCAACAGTTTGTCAAAACGCGTTTATTTCGGGCTGAAAAACACGTTTTGAAAAGTCTGCTGTACCTTCCCTATAAGTTGCATGGGGGTGACCAAAGTTGCTGAAACATGTTTATTTGTGCTGCAAAACACGTATTGACACTTTCTGCACACTGGGGTGAAGAGCTGAGTCAGTGAGAACTTCTGAGCCTGGCAGGTACATTGGGATTCAACAGTCTGTCAAAACGCGTTTATTTCGGGCTGAAAAACACGTTTTGAAAAGTCTGCTGTACCTTCCCTATAAGTTACATGGGGGTGACCAAAGTTGCTGAAACATGTTTATTTGTGCTGCAAAACACGTTTTGACACTTTCTGCACACTGGGGTGAAGAGCTGAGTCAGTGAGCACTTCTGAGCCTGGCAGGTACATTGGGATTCAACAGTCTGTCAAAACGCGTTTATTTCGGGCTGAAAAACACGTTTTGAAAAGTCTGCTGTACCTTCCCTATAAGTTGCATGGGGGTGACCAAAGTTGCTGAAACATGTTTATTTGTGCTGCAAAACACGTATTGACACTTTCTGCACACTGGGGTGAAGAGCTGAGTCAGTGAGCACTTCTGAGCCTGGCAGGTACATTGGGATTCAACAGTCTGTCAAAACGCGTTTATTTCGGGCTGAAAAACACGTTTTGAAAAGTCTGCTGTACCTTCCCTATAAGTTGCATGGGGGTGACCAAAGTTGCTGAAACATGTTTATTTGTGCTGCAAAACACGTATTGACACTTTCTGCACACTGGGGTGAAGAGCTGAGTCAGTGAGCACGTCTGAGCCTGGCAGGTACATTGGGATTCAACAGTCTGTCAAAACGCGTTTATTTCGGGCTGAAAAACACGTTTTGAAAAGTCTGCTGTACCTTCCCTATAAGTTGCATTGGGGTGACCAAAGTTGCTGAAACATGTTTATTTGTGCTGCAAAACACGTATTGACACTTTCTGCACACTGGGGTGAAGAGCTGAGTCAGTGAGCACTTCTGAGCCTGGCAGGTACATTGGGATTCAACAGTCTGTCAAAACGCGTTTATTTCGGGCTGAAAAACACGTTTTGAAAAGTCTGCTGTACCTTCCCTATAAGTTGCATTGGGGTGACCAAAGTTGCTGAAACATGTTTATTTGTGCTGCAAAACACGTTTTGACACTTTCTGCACACTGGGGTGAAGAGCTGAGTCAGTGAGCACTTCTGAGCCTGGCAGGTACATTGGGATTCAACAGTCTGTCAAAACGCGTTTATTTCGGGCTGAAAAACACGTTTTGAAAAGTCTGCTGTACCTTCCCTATAAGTTGCATGGGGGTGACCAAAGTTGCTGAAACATGTTTATTTGTGCTGCAAAACACGTATTGACACTTTCTGCACACTGGGGTGAAGAGCTGAGTCAGTGAGCACTTCTGAGCCTGGCAGGTACATTGGGATTCAACAGTCTGTCAAAACGCGTTTATTTCGGGCTGAAAAACACGTTTTGAAAAGTCTGCTGTACCTTCCCTATAAGTTGCATGGGGGTGACCAAAGTTGCTGAAACATGTTTATTTGTGCTGCAAAACACGTATTGACACTTTCTGCACACTGGGGTGAAGAGCTGAGTCAGTGAGCACTTCTGAGCCTGGCAGGTACATTGGGATTCAACAGTCTGTCAAAACGCGTTTATTTCGGGCTGAAAAACACGTTTTGAAAAGTCTGCTGTACCTTCCCTATAAGTTACATGGGGGTGACCAAAGTTGCTGAAACATGTTTATTTGTGCTGCAAAACACGTTTTGACACTTTCTGCACACTGGGGTGAAGAGCTGAGTCAGTGAGCACTTCTGAGCCTGGCAGGTACATTGGGATTCAACAGTCTGTCAAAACGCGTTTATTTCGGGCTGAAAAACACGTTTTGAAAAGTCTGCTGTACCTTCCCTATAAGTTACATGGGGGTGACCAAAGTTGCTGAAACATGTTTATTTGTGCTGCAAAACACGTTTTGACACTTTCTGCACACTGGGGTGAAGAGCTGAGTCAGTGAGCACTTCTGAGCCTGGCAGGTACTTTGGGATTCAACAGTCTGTCAAAACGCGTTTATTTCGGGCTGAAAAACACGTTTTGAAAAGTCAGCTGTTCCTTCCCTATAAGTTACATGGGGGTGACCAAAGTTGCTGAAACATGTTTATTTGTGCTGCAAAACACGTTTTGACACTTTCTGCACACTGGGGTGAAGAGCTGAGTCAGTGAGCACTTCTGAGCCTGGCAGGTACATTGGGATTCAACAGTCTGTCAAAACGCGTTTATTTCGGGCTGAAAAACACGTTTTGAAAAGTCTGCTGTACCTTCCCTATAAGTTGCATGGGGGTGACCAAAGTTGCTGAAACATGTTTATTTGTGTTGCAAAACACGTATTGACACTTTCTGCACACTGGGGTGAAGAGCTGAGTCAGTGAGCACTTCTGAGCCTGGCAGGTACATTGGGATTCAACAGTTTGTCAAAACGCGTTTATTTCGGGCTGAAAAACACGTTTTGAAAAGTCTGCTGTACCTTCCCTATAAGTTACATGGGGGTGACCAAAGTTGCTGAAACATGTTTATTTGTGCTGCAAAACACGTTTTGACACTTTCTGCACACTGGGGTGAAGAGCTGAGTCAGTGAGCACTTCTGAGCCTGGCAGGTACATTGGGATTCAACAGTCTGTCAAAACGCGTTTATTTCGGGCTGAAAAACACGTTTTGAAAATTCTGCTGTACCTTCCCTATAAGTTGCATGGGGGTGACCAAAGTTGCTGAAACATGTTTATTTGTGCTGCAAAACACGTATTGACACTTTCTGCACACTGGGGTGAAGAGCTGAGTCAGTGAGCACTTCTGAGCCTGGCAGGTACATTGGGATTCAACAGTCTGTCAAAACGCGTTTATTTCGGGCTGAAAAACACGTTTTGAAAAGTCTGCTGTACCTTCCCTATAAGTTGCATTGGGGTGACCAAAGTTGCTGAAACATGTTTATTTGTGCTGCAAAACACGTTTTGACACTTTCTGCACACTGGGGTGAAGAGCTGAGTCAGTGAGCACTTCTGAGCCTGGCAGGTACATTGGGATTCAACAGTCTGTCAAAACGCGTTTATTTCGGGCTGAAAAACACGTTTTGAAAAGTCTGCTGTACCTTCCCTATAAGTTGCATGGGGGTGACCAAAGTTGCTGAAACATGTTTATTTGTGCTGCAAAACACGTATTGACAGTTTCTGCACACTGGGGTGAAGAGCTGAGTCAGTGAGCACTTCTGAGCCTGGCAGGTACATTGGGATTCAACAGTCTGTCAAAACGCGTTTATTTCGGGCTGAAAAACACGTTTTGAAAAGTCTGCTGTACCTTCCCTATAAGTTACATGGGGGTGACCAAAGTTGCTGAAACATGTTTATTTGTGCTGCAAAACACGTTTTGACACTTTCTGCACACTGGGGTGAAGAGCTGAGTCAGTGAGCACTTCTGAGCCTGGCAGGTACATTGGGATTCAACAGTCTGTCAAAACGCGTTTATTTCGGGCTGAAAAACACGTTTTGAAAAGTCTGCTGTACCTTCCCTATAAGTTGCATGGGGGTGACCAAAGTTGCTGAAACATGTTTATTTGTGCTGCAAAACACGTATTGACACTTTCTGCACACTGGGGTGAAGAGCTGAGTCAGTGAGCACTTCTGAGCCTGGCAGGTACATTGGGATTCAACAGTTTGTCAAAACGCGTTTATTTCGGGCTGAAAAACACGTTTTGAAAAGTCTGCTGTACCTTCCCTATAAGTTACATGGGGGTGACCAAAGTTGCTGAAACATGTTTATTTGTGCTGCAAAACACGTTTTGACACTTTCTGCACACTGGGGTGAAGAGCTGAGTCAGTGAGCACTTCTGAGCCTGGCAGGTACATTGGGATTCAACAGTCTGTCAAAACGCGTTTATTTCGGGCTGAAAAACACGTTTTGAAAAGTCTGCTGTACCTTCCCTATAAGTTGCATGGGGGTGACCAAAGTTGCTGAAACATGTTTATTTGTGCTGCAAAACACGTATTGACACTTTCTGCACACTGGGGTGAAGAGCTGAGTCAGTGAGCACTTCTGAGCCTGGCAGGTACATTGGGATTCAACAGTCTGTCAAAACGCGTTTATTTCGGGCTGAAAAACACGTTTTGAAAAGTCTGCTGTACCTTCCCTATAAGTTGCATTGGGGTGACCAAAGTTGCTGAAACATGTTTATTTGTGCTGCAAAACACGTTTTGACACTTTCTGCACACTGGGGTGAAGAGCTGAGTCAGTGAGCACTTCTGAGCCTGGCAGGTACATTGGGATTCAACAGTCTGTCAAAACGCGTTTATTTCGGGCTGAAAAACACGTTTTGAAAAGTCTGCTGTACCTTCCCTATAAGTTACATGGGGGTGACCAAAGTTGCTGAAACATGTTTATTTGTGCTGCAAAACACGTTTTGACACTTTCTGCACACTGGGGTGAAGAGCTGAGTCAGTGAGCACTTCTGAGCCTGGCAGGTACATTGGGATTCAACAGTCTGTCAAAACGCGTTTATTTCGGGCTGAAAAACACGTTTTGAAAAGTCTGCTGTACCTTCCCTTAAGTTACATGGGGGTGACCAAAGTTGCTGAAACATGTTTATTTGTGCTGCAAAACACGTTTTGACACTTTCTGCACACTGGGGTGAAGAGCTGAGTCAGTGAGCACTTCTGAGCCTGGCAGGTACATTGGGATTCAACAGTCTGTCAAAACGCGTTTATTTCGGGCTGAAAAACACGTTTTGAAAAGTCAGCTGTTCCTTCCCTATAAGTTACATGGGGGTGACCAAAGTTGCTGAAACATGTTTATTTGTGCTGCAAAACACGTTTTGACACTTTCTGCACACTGGGGTGAAGAGCTGAGTCAGTGAGCACTTCTGAGCCTGGCAGGTACATTGGGATTCAACAGTCTGTCAAAACGCGTTTATTTCGGGCTGAAAAACACGTTTTGAAAAGTCTGCTGTACCTTCCCTATAAGTTGCATTGGGGTGACCAAAGTTGCTGAAACATGTTTATTTGTGCTGCAAAACACGTTTTGACACTTTCTGCACACTGGGGTGAAGAGCTGAGTCAGTGAGCACTTCTGAGCCTGGCAGGTACATTGGGATTCAACAGTCTGTCAAAACGCGTTTATTTCGGGCTGAAAAACACGTTTTGAAAAGTCAGCTGTTCCTTCCCTATAAGTTACATGGGGGTGACCAAAGTTGCTGAAACATGTTTATTTGTGCTGCAAAACACGTTTTGACACTTTCTGCACACTGGGGTGAAGAGCTGAGTCAGTGAGCACTTCTGAGCCTGGCAGGTACATTGGGATTCAACAGTCTGTCAAAACGCGTTTATTTCGGGCTGAAAAACACGTTTTGAAAAGTCTGCTGTACCTTCCCTATAAGTTGCATGGGGGTGACCAAAGTTGCTGAAACATGTTTATTTGTGCTGCAAAACACGTATTGACACTTTCTGCACACTGGGGTGAAGAGCTGAGTCAGTGAGCACTTCTGAGCCTGGCAGGTACATTGGGATTCAACAGTCTGTCAAAACGCGTTTATTTCGGGCTGAAAAACACGTTTTGAAAAGTCTGCTGTACCTTCCCTATAAGTTACATGGGGGTGACCAAAGTTGCTGAAACATGTTTATTTGTGCTGCAAAACACGTATTGACACTTTCTGCACACTGGGGTGAAGAGCTGAGTCAGTGAGCACTTCTGAGCCTGGCAGGTACATTGGGATTCAACAGTCTGTCAAAACGCGTTTATTTCGGGCTGAAAAACACGTTTTGAAAAGTCTGCTGTACCTTCCCTATAAGTTGCATGGGGGTGACCAAAGTTGCTGAAACATGTTTATTTGTGCTGCAAAACACGTATTGACACTTTCTGCACACTGGGGTGAAGAGCTGAGTCAGTGAGCACTTCTGAGCCTGGCAGGTACATTGGGATTCAACAGTCTGTCAAAACGCGTTTATTTCGGGCTGAAAAACACGTTTTGAAAAGTCTGCTGTACCTTCCCTATAAGTTGCATGGGGGTGACCAAAGTTGCTGAAACATGTTTATTTGTGCTGCAAAACACGTATTGACACTTTCTGCACACTGGGGTGAAGAGCTGAGTCAGTGAGCACTTCTGAGCCTGGCAGGTACATTGGGATTCAACAGTCTGTCAAAACGTGTTTATTTCGGGCTGAAAAACACGTTTTGAAAAGTCTGCTGTACCTTCCCTATAAGTTGGATGGGGGTGACCAAAGTTGCTGAAACATGTTTATTTGTGCTGCAAAACACGTATTGACACTTTCTGCACACTGGGGTGAAGAGCTGAGTCAGTGAGCACTTCTGAGCCTGGCAGGTACATTGGGATTCAACAGTCTGTCAAAACGCGTTTATTTCGGGCTGAAAAACACGTTTTGAAAAGTCTGCTGTACCTTCCCTATAAGTTACATGGGGGTGACCAAAGTTGCTGAAACATGTTTATTTGTGCTGCAAAACACGTTTTGACACTTTCTGCACACTGGGGTGAAGAGCTGAGTCAGTGAGCACTTCTGAGCCTGGCAGGTACATTGGGATTCAACAGTCTGTCAAAACGCGTTTATTTCGGGCTGAAAAACACGTTTTGAAAAGTCTGCTGTACCTTCCCTATAAGTTACATGGGGGTGACCAAATTTGCTGAAACATGTTTATTTGTGCTGCAAAACACGTTTTGACACTTTCTGCACACTGGGGTGAAGAGCTGAGTCAGTGAGCACTTCTGAGCCTGGCAGGTACATTGGGATTCAACAGTCTGTCAAAACGCGTTTATTTCGGGCTGAAAAACACGTTTTGAAAAGTCAGCTGTTCCTTCCCTATAAGTTACATGGGGGTGACCAAAGTTGCTGAAACATGTTTATTTGTGCTGCAAAACACGTTTTGACACTTTCTGCACACTGGGGTGAAGAGCTGAGTCAGTGAGCACTTCTGAGCCTGGCAGGTACATTGGGATTCAACAGTCTGTCAAAACGCGTTTATTTCGGGCTGAAAAACACGTTTTGAAAAGTCTGCTGTACCTTCCCTATAAGTTGCATTGGGGTGACCAAAGTTGCTGAAACATGTTTATTTGTGCTGCAAAACACGTTTTGACACTTTCTGCACACTGGGGTGAAGAGCTGAGTCAGTGAGCACGTCTGAGCCTGGCAGGTACATTGGGATTCAACAGTCTGTCAAAACGCGTTTATTTCGGGCTGAAAAACACGTTTTGAAAAGTCTGCTGTACCTTCCCTATAAGTTGCATTGGGGTGACCAAAGTTGCTGAAACATGTTTATTTGTGCTGCAAAACACGTATTGACACTTTCTGCACACTGGGGTGAAGAGCTGAGTCAGTGAGCACTTCTGAGCCTGGCAGGTACATTGGGATTCAACAGTCTGTCAAAACGCGTTTATTTCGGGCTGAAAAACACGTTTTGAAAAGTCTGCTGTACCTTCCCTATAAGTTGCATTGGGGTGACCAAAGTTGCTGAAACATGTTTATTTGTGCTGCAAAACACGTTTTGACACTTTCTGCACACTGGGGTGAAGAGCTGAGTCAGTGAGCACTTCTGAGCCTGGCAGGTACATTGGGATTCAACAGTCTGTCAAAACGCGTTTATTTCGGGCTGAAAAACACGTTTTGAAAAGTCTGCTGTACCTTCCCTATAAGTTGCATGGGGGTGACCAAAGTTGCTGAAACATGTTTATTTGTGCTGCAAAACACGTATTGACACTTTCTGCACACTGGGGTGAAGAGCTGAGTCAGTGAGCACTTCTGAGCCTGGCAGGTACATTGGGATTCAACAGTCTGTCAAAACGCGTTTATTTCGGGCTGAAAAACACGTTTTGAAAAGTCTGCTGTACCTTCCCTATAAGTTGCATGGGGGTGACCAAAGTTGCTGAAACATGTTTATTTGTGCTGCAAAACACGTATTGACACTTTCTGCACACTGGGGTGAAGAGCTGAGTCAGTGAGCACTTCTGAGCCTGGCAGGTACATTGGGATTCAACAGTCTGTCAAAACGCGTTTATTTCGGGCTGAAAAACACGTTTTGAAAAGTCTGCTGTACCTTCCCTATAAGTTACATGGGGGTGACCAAAGTTGCTGAAACATGTTTATTTGTGCTGCAAAACACGTTTTGACACTTTCTGCACACTGGGGTGAAGAGCTGAGTCAGTGAGCACTTCTGAGCCTGGCAGGTACATTGGGATTCAACAGTCTGTCAAAACGCGTTTATTTCGGGCTGAAAAACACGTTTTGAAAAGTCTGCTGTACCTTCCCTATAAGTTGCATGGGGGTGACCAAAGTTGCTGAAACATGTTTATTTGTGCTGCAAAACACGTATTGACACTTTCTGCACACTGGGGTGAAGAGCTGAGTCAGTGAGCACTTCTGAGCCTGGCAGGTACATTGCGATTCAACAGTCTGTCAAAACGCGTTTATTTCGGGCTGAAAAACACGTTTTGAAAAGTCTGCTGTACCTTCCCTATAAGTTGCATTGGGGTGACCAAAGTTGCTGAAACATGTTTATTTGTGCTGCAAAACACGTTTTGACACTTTCTGCACACTGGGGTGAAGAGCTGAGTCAGTGAGCACTTCTGAGCCTGGCAGGTACATTGGGATTCAACAGTCTGTCAAAACGCGTTTATTTCGGGCTGAAAAACACGTTTTGAAAAGTCTGCTGTACCTTCCCTATAAGTTACATGGGGGTGACCAAAGTTGCTGAAACATGTTTATTTGTGCTGCAAAACACGTTTTGACACTTTCTGCACACTGGGGTGAAGAGCTGAGTCAGTGAGCACTTCTGAGCCTGGCAGGTACTTTGGGATTCAACAGTCTGTCAAAACGCGTTTATTTCGGGCTGAAAAACACGTTTTGAAAAGTCAGCTGTTCCTTCCCTATAAGTTACATGGGGGTGACCAAAGTTGCTGAAACATGTTTATTTGTGCTGCAAAACACGTTTTGACACTTTCTGCACACTGGGGTGAAGAGCTGAGTCAGTGAGCACTTCTGAGCCTGGCAGGTACATTGGGATTCAACAGTCTGTCAAAACGCGTTTATTTCGGGCTGAAAAACACGTTTTGAAAAGTCTGCTGTACCTTCCCTATAAGTTGCATGGGGGTGACCAAAGTTGCTGAAACATGTTTATTTGTGCTGCAAAACACGTATTGACACTTTCTGCACACTGGGGTGAAGAGCTGAGTCAGTGAGCACTTCTGAGCCTGGCAGGTACATTGGGATTCAACAGTCTGTCAAAACGCGTTTATTTCGGGCTGAAAAACACGTTTTGAAAAGTCTGCTGTACCTTCCCTATAAGTTACATGGGGGTGACCAAAGTTGCTGAAACATGTTTATTTGTGCTGCAAAACACGTTTTGACACTTTCTGCACACTGGGGTGAAGAGCTGAGTCAGTGAGCACTTCTGAGCCTGGCAGGTACATTGGGATTCAACAGTCTGTCAAAACGCGTTTATTTCGGGCTGAAAAACACGTTTTGAAAAGTCTGCTGTACCTTCCCTATAAGTTGCATGGGGGTGACCAAAGTTGCTGAAACATGTTTATTTGTGCTGCAAAACACGTATTGACACTTTCTGCACACTGGGGTGAAGAGCTGAGTCAGTGAGCACTTCTGAGCCTGGCAGGTACATTGGGATTCAACAGTCTGTCAAAACGCGTTTATTTCGGGCTGAAAAACACGTTTTGAAAAGTCTGCTGTACCTTCCCTATAAGTTGCATGGGGGTGACCAAAGTTGCTGAAACATGTTTATTTGTGCTGCAAAACACGTATTGACACTTTCTGCACACTGGGGTGAAGAGCTGAGTCAGTGAGCACTTCTGAGCCTGGCAGGTACATTGGGATTCAACAGTCTGTCAAAACGCGTTTATTTCGGGCTGAAAAACACGTTTTGAAAAGTCTGCTGTACCTTCCCTATAAGTTGCATTGGGGTGACCAAAGTTGCTGAAACATGTTTATTTGTGCTGCAAAACACGTTTTGACACTTTCTGCACACTGGGGTGAAGAGCTGAGTCAGTGAGCACTTCTGAGCCTGGCAGGTACATTGGGATTCAACAGTCTTTCAAAACGCGTTTATTTCGGGCTGAAAAACACGTTTTGAAAAGTCTGCTGTACCTTCCCTATAAGTTGCATGGGGGTGACCAAAGTTGCTGAAACATGTTTATTTGTGCTGCAAAACACGTATTGACACTTTCTGCACACTGGGGTGAAGAGCTGAGTCAGTGAGCACTTCTGAGCCTGGCAGGTACATTGGGATTCAACAGTCTGTCAAAACGCGTTTATTTCGGGCTGAAAAACACGTTTTGAAAAGTCTGCTGTACCTTCCCTATAAGTTGCATGGGGGTGACCAAAGTTGCTGAAACATGTTTATTTGTGCTGCAAAACACGTATTGACACTTTCTGCACACTGGGGTGAAGAGCTGAGTCAGTGAGCACTTCTGAGCCTGGCAGGTACATTGGGATTCAACAGTCTGTCAAAACGTGTTTATTTCGGGCTGAAAAACACGTTTTGAAAAGTCTGCTGTACCTTCCCTATAAGTTACATGGGGGTGACCAAAGTTGCTGAAACATGTTTATTTGTGCTGCAAAACACGTTTTGACACTTTCTGCACACTGGGGTGAAGAGCTGAGTCAGTGAGCACTTCTGAGCCTGGCAGGTACATTGGGATTCAACAGTCTGTCAAAACGCGTTTATTTCGGGCTGAAAAACACGTTTTGAAAAGTCTGCTGTACCTTCCCTATAAGTTGCATGGGGGTGACCAAAGTTGCTGAAACATGTTTATTTGTGCTGCAAAACACGTATTGACACTTTCTGCACACTGGGGTGAAGAGCTGAGTCAGTGAGCACTTCTGAGCCTGGCAGGTACATTGGGATTCAACAGTCTGTCAAAACGCGTTTATTTCGGGCTGAAAAACACGTTTTGAAAAGTCTGCTGTACCTTCCCTATAAGTTGCATGGGGGTGACCAAAGTTGCTGAAACATGTTTATTTGTGCTGCAAAACACGTATTGACACTTTCTGCACACTGGGGTGAAGAGCTGAGTCAGTGAGCACTTCTGAGCCTGGCAGGTACATTGGGATTCAACAGTCTGTCAAAACGTGTTTATTTCGGGCTGAAAAACACGTTTTGAAAAGTCTGCTGTACCTTCCCTATAAGTTACATGGGGGTGACCAAAGTTGCTGAAACATGTTTATTTGTGCTGCAAAACACGTTTTGACACTTTCTGCACACTGGGGTGAAGAGCTGAGTCAGTGAGCACTTCTGAGCCTGGCAGGTACATTGGGATTCAACGGTCTGTCAAAACGCGTTTATTTCGGGCTGAAAAACACGTTTTGAAAAGTCTGCTGTACCTTCCCTATAAGTTGCATGGGGGTGACCAAAGTTGCTGAAACATGTTTATTTGTGCTGCAAAACACGTATTGACACTTTCTGCACACTGGGGTGAAGAGCTGAGTCAGTGAGCACTTCTGAGCCTGGCAGGTACATTGGGATTCAACAGTCTGTCAAAACGCGTTTATTTCGGGCTGAAAAACACGTTTTGAAAAGTCTGCTGTACCTTCCCTATAAGTTGCATTGGGGTGACCAAAGTTGCTGAAACATGTTTATTTGTGCTGCAAAACACGTTTTGACACTTTCTGCACACTGGGGTGAAGAGCTGAGTCAGTGAGCACTTCTGAGCCTGGCAGGTACATTGGGATTCAACAGTCTGTCAAAACGCGTTTATTTCGGGCTGAAAAACACGTTTTGAAAAGTCTGCTGTACCTTCCCTATAAGTTGCATGGGGGTGACCAAAGTTGCTGAAACATGTTTATTTGTGCTGCAAAACACGTATTGACACTTTCTGCACACTGGGGTGAAGAGCTGAGTCAGTGAGCACTTCTGAGCCTGGCAGGTACATTGGGATTCAACAGTCTGTCAAAACGCGTTTATTTCGGGCTGAAAAACACGTTTTGAAAAGTCTGCTGTACCTTCCCTATAAGTTGCATTGGGGTGACCAAAGTTGCTGAAACATGTTTATTTGTGCTGCAAAACACGTTTTGACACTTTCTGCACACTGGGGTGAAGAGCTGAGTCAGTGAGCACTTCTGAGCCTGGCAGGTACATTGGGATTCAACAGTCTGTCAAAACGCGTTTATTTCGGGCTGAAAAACACGTTTTGAAAAGTCAGCTGTTCCTTCCCTATAAGTTACATGGGGGTGACCAAAGTTGCTGAAACATGTTTATTTGTGCTGCAAAACACGTTTTGACACTTTCTGCACACTGGGGTGAAGAGCTGAGTCAGTGAGCACTTCTGAGCCTGGCAGGTACATTGGGATTCAACAGTCTGTCAAAACGCGTTTATTTCGGGCTGAAAAACACGTTTTGAAAAGTCTGCTGTACCTTCCCTATAAGTTGCATTGGGGTGACCAAAGTTGCTGAAACATGTCTATTTGTGCTGCAAAACACGTATTGACACTTTCTGCACACTGGGGTGAAGAGCTGAGTCAGTGAGCACTTCTGAGCCTGGCAGGTACATTGGGATTCAACAGTCTGTCAAAACGCGTTTATTTCGGGCTGAAAAACACGTTTTGAAAAGTCTGCTGTACCTTCCCTATAAGTTACATGGGGGTGACCAAAGTTGCTGAAACATGTTTATTTGTGCTGCAAAACACGTTTTGACACTTTCTGCACACTGGGGTGAAGAGCTGAGTCAGTGAGCACTTCTGAGCCTGGCAGGTACATTGGGATTCAACAGTCTGTCAAAACGCGTTTATTTCGGGCTGAAAAACACGTTTTGAAAAGTCTGCTGTACCTTCCCTATAAGTTGCATGGGGGTGACCAAAGTTGCTGAAACATGTTTATTTGTGCTGCAAAACACGTATTGACACTTTCTGCACACTGGGGTGAAGAGCTGAGTCAGTGAGCACTTCTGAGCCTGGCAGGTACATTGGGATTCAACAGTCTGTCAAAACGCGTTTATTTCGGGCTGAAAAACACGTTTTGAAAAGTCTGCTGTACCTTCCCTATAAGTTGCATGGGGGTGACCAAAGTTGCTGAAACATGTTTATTTGTGCTGCAAAACAGGTATTGACACTTTCTGCACACTGGGGTGAAGAGCTGAGTCAGTGAGCACTTCTGAGCCTGGCAGGTACATTGGGATTCAACAGTCTGTCAAAACGTGTTTATTTCGGGCTGAAAAACACGTTTTGAAAAGTCTGCTGTACCTTCCCTATAAGTTACATGGGGGTGACCAAAGTTGCTGAAACATGTTTATTTGTGCTGCAAAACACGTTTTGACACTTTCTGCACACTGGGGTGAAGAGCTGAGTCAGTGAGCACTTCTGAGCCTGGCAGGTACATTGGGATTCAACAGTCTGTCAAAACGCGTTTATTTCGGGCTGAAAAACACGTTTTGAAAAGTCTGCTGTACCTTCCCTATAAGTTGCATGGGGGTGACCAAAGTTGCTGAAACATGTTTATTTGTGCTGCAAAACACGTATTGACACTTTCTGCACACTGGGGTGAAGAGCTGAGTCAGTGAGCACTTCTGAGCCTGGCAGGTACATTGGGATTCAACAGTCTGTCAAAACGCGTTTATTTCGGGCTGAAAAACACGTTTTGAAAAGTCTGCTGTACCTTCCCTATAAGTTGCATGGGGGTGACCAAAGTTGCTGAAACATGTTTATTTGTGCTGCAAAACACGTATTGACACTTTCTGCACACTGGGGTGAAGAGCTGAGTCAGTGAGCACTTCTGAGCCTGGCAGGTACATTGGGATTCAACAGTTTGTCAAAACGCGTTTATTTCGGGCTGAAAAACACGTTTTGAAAAGTCTGCTGTACCTTCCCTATAAGTTACATGGGGGTGACCAAAGTTGCTGAAACATGTTTATTTGTGCTGCAAAACACGTTTTGACACTTTCTGCACACTGGGGTGAAGAGCTGAGTCAGTGAGCACTTCTGAGCCTGGCAGGTACATTGGGATTCAACAGTCTGTCAAAACGCGTTTATTTCGGGCTGAAAAACACGTTTTGAAAAGTCTGCTGTACCTTCCCTATAAGTTGCATGGGGGTGACCAAAGTTGCTGAAACATGTTTATTTGTGCTGCAAAACACGTATTGACACTTTCTGCACACTGGGGTGAAGAGCTGAGTCAGTGAGCACTTCTGAGCCTGGCAGGTACATTGGGATTCAACAGTCTGTCAAAACGCGTTTATTTCGGGCTGAAAAACACGTTTTGAAAAGTCTGCTGTACCTTCCCTATAAGTTGCATTGGGGTGACCAAAGTTGCTGAAACATGTTTATTTGTGCTGCAAAACACGTTTTGACACTTTCTGCACACTGGGGTGAAGAGCTGAGTCAGTGAGCACTTCTGAGCCTGGCAGGTACATTGGGATTCAACAGTCTGTCAAAACGCGTTTATTTCGGGCTGAAAAACACGTTTTGAAAAGTCTGCTGTACCTTCCCTATAAGTTACATGGGGGTGACCAAAGTTGCTGAAACATGTTTATTTGTGCTGCAAAACACGTTTTGACACTTTCTGCACACTGGGGTGAAGAGCTGAGTCAGTGAGCACTTCTGAGCCTGGCAGGTACATTGGGATTCAACAGTCTGTCAAAACGCGTTTATTTCGGGCTGAAAAACACGTTTTGAAAAGTCTGCTGTACCTTCCCTTAAGTTACATGGGGGTGACCAAAGTTGCTGAAACATGTTTATTTGTGCTGCAAAACACGTTTTGACACTTTCTGCACACTGGGGTGAAGAGCTGAGTCAGTGAGCACTTCTGAGCCTGGCAGGTACATTGGGATTCAACAGTCTGTCAAAACGCGTTTATTTCGGGCTGAAAAACACGTTTTGAAAAGTCAGCTGTTCCTTCCCTATAAGTTACATGGGGGTGACCAAAGTTGCTGAAACATGTTTATTTGTGCTGCAAAACACGTTTTGACACTTTCTGCACACTGGGGTGAAGAGCTGAGTCAGTGAGCACTTCTGAGCCTGGCAGGTACATTGGGATTCAACAGTCTGTCAAAACGCGTTTATTTCGGGCTGAAAAACACGTTTTGAAAAGTCTGCTGTACCTTCCCTATAAGTTGCATTGGGGTGACCAAAGTTGCTGAAACATGTTTATTTGTGCTGCAAAACACGTTTTGACACTTTCTGCACACTGGGGTGAAGAGCTGAGTCAGTGAGCACTTCTGAGCCTGGCAGGTACATTGGGATTCAACAGTCTGTCAAAACGCGTTTATTTCGGGCTGAAAAACACGTTTTGAAAAGTCAGCTGTTCCTTCCCTATAAGTTACATGGGGGTGACCAAAGTTGCTGAAACATGTTTATTTGTGCTGCAAAACACGTTTTGACACTTTCTGCACACTGGGGTGAAGAGCTGAGTCAGTGAGCACTTCTGAGCCTGGCAGGTACATTGGGATTCAACAGTCTGTCAAAACGCGTTTATTTCGGGCTGAAAAACACGTTTTGAAAAGTCTGCTGTACCTTCCCTATAAGTTGCATGGGGGTGACCAAAGTTGCTGAAACATGTTTATTTGTGCTGCAAAACACGTATTGACACTTTCTGCACACTGGGGTGAAGAGCTGAGTCAGTGAGCACTTCTGAGCCTGGCAGGTACATTGGGATTCAACAGTCTGTCAAAACGCGTTTATTTCGGGCTGAAAAACACGTTTTGAAAAGTCTGCTGTACCTTCCCTATAAGTTACATGGGGGTGACCAAAGTTGCTGAAACATGTTTATTTGTGCTGCAAAACACGTATTGACACTTTCTGCACACTGGGGTGAAGAGCTGAGTCAGTGAGCACTTCTGAGCCTGGCAGGTACATTGGGATTCAACAGTCTGTCAAAACGCGTTTATTTCGGGCTGAAAAACACGTTTTGAAAAGTCTGCTGTACCTTCCCTATAAGTTGCATGGGGGTGACCAAAGTTGCTGAAACATGTTTATTTGTGCTGCAAAACACGTATTGACACTTTCTGCACACTGGGGTGAAGAGCTGAGTCAGTGAGCACTTCTGAGCCTGGCAGGTACATTGGGATTCAACAGTCTGTCAAAACGCGTTTATTTCGGGCTGAAAAACACGTTTTGAAAAGTCTGCTGTACCTTCCCTATAAGTTGCATGGGGGTGACCAAAGTTGCTGAAACATGTTTATTTGTGCTGCAAAACACGTATTGACACTTTCTGCACACTGGGGTGAAGAGCTGAGTCAGTGAGCACTTCTGAGCCTGGCAGGTACATTGGGATTCAACAGTCTGTCAAAACGTGTTTATTTCGGGCTGAAAAACACGTTTTGAAAAGTCTGCTGTACCTTCCCTATAAGTTGGATGGGGGTGACCAAAGTTGCTGAAACATGTTTATTTGTGCTGCAAAACACGTATTGACACTTTCTGCACACTGGGGTGAAGAGCTGAGTCAGTGAGCACTTCTGAGCCTGGCAGGTACATTGGGATTCAACAGTCTGTCAAAACGCGTTTATTTCGGGCTGAAAAACACGTTTTGAAAAGTCTGCTGTACCTTCCCTATAAGTTACATGGGGGTGACCAAAGTTGCTGAAACATGTTTATTTGTGCTGCAAAACACGTTTTGACACTTTCTGCACACTGGGGTGAAGAGCTGAGTCAGTGAGCACTTCTGAGCCTGGCAGGTACATTGGGATTCAACAGTCTGTCAAAACGCGTTTATTTCGGGCTGAAAAACACGTTTTGAAAAGTCTGCTGTACCTTCCCTATAAGTTACATGGGGGTGACCAAATTTGCTGAAACATGTTTATTTGTGCTGCAAAACACGTTTTGACACTTTCTGCACACTGGGGTGAAGAGCTGAGTCAGTGAGCACTTCTGAGCCTGGCAGGTACATTGGGATTCAACAGTCTGTCAAAACGCGTTTATTTCGGGCTGAAAAACACGTTTTGAAAAGTCAGCTGTTCCTTCCCTATAAGTTACATGGGGGTGACCAAAGTTGCTGAAACATGTTTATTTGTGCTGCAAAACACGTTTTGACACTTTCTGCACACTGGGGTGAAGAGCTGAGTCAGTGAGCACTTCTGAGCCTGGCAGGTACATTGGGATTCAACAGTCTGTCAAAACGCGTTTATTTCGGGCTGAAAAACACGTTTTGAAAAGTCTGCTGTACCTTCCCTATAAGTTGCATTGGGGTGACCAAAGTTGCTGAAACATGTTTATTTGTGCTGCAAAACACGTTTTGACACTTTCTGCACACTGGGGTGAAGAGCTGAGTCAGTGAGCACGTCTGAGCCTGGCAGGTACATTGGGATTCAACAGTCTGTCAAAACGCGTTTATTTCGGGCTGAAAAACACGTTTTGAAAAGTCTGCTGTACCTTCCCTATAAGTTGCATTGGGGTGACCAAAGTTGCTGAAACATGTTTATTTGTGCTGCAAAACACGTATTGACACTTTCTGCACACTGGGGTGAAGAGCTGAGTCAGTGAGCACTTCTGAGCCTGGCAGGTACATTGGGATTCAACAGTCTGTCAAAACGCGTTTATTTCGGGCTGAAAAACACGTTTTGAAAAGTCTGCTGTACCTTCCCTATAAGTTGCATTGGGGTGACCAAAGTTGCTGAAACATGTTTATTTGTGCTGCAAAACACGTTTTGACACTTTCTGCACACTGGGGTGAAGAGCTGAGTCAGTGAGCACTTCTGAGCCTGGCAGGTACATTGGGATTCAACAGTCTGTCAAAACGCGTTTATTTCGGGCTGAAAAACACGTTTTGAAAAGTCTGCTGTACCTTCCCTATAAGTTGCATGGGGGTGACCAAAGTTGCTGAAACATGTTTATTTGTGCTGCAAAACACGTATTGACACTTTCTGCACACTGGGGTGAAGAGCTGAGTCAGTGAGCACTTCTGAGCCTGGCAGGTACATTGGGATTCAACAGTCTGTCAAAACGCGTTTATTTCGGGCTGAAAAACACGTTTTGAAAAGTCTGCTGTACCTTCCCTATAAGTTGCATGGGGGTGACCAAAGTTGCTGAAACATGTTTATTTGTGCTGCAAAACACGTATTGACACTTTCTGCACACTGGGGTGAAGAGCTGAGTCAGTGAGCACTTCTGAGCCTGGCAGGTACATTGGGATTCAACAGTCTGTCAAAACGCGTTTATTTCGGGCTGAAAAACACGTTTTGAAAAGTCTGCTGTACCTTCCCTATAAGTTGCATTGGGGTGACCAAAGTTGCTGAAACATGTTTATTTGTGCTGCAAAACACGTTTTGACACTTTCTGCACACTGGGGTGAAGAGCTGAGTCAGTGAGCACTTCTGAGCCTGGCAGGTACATTGGGATTCAACAGTCTGTCAAAACGCGTTTATTTCGGGCTGAAAAACACGTTTTGAAAAGTCTGCTGTACCTTCCCTATAAGTTGCATGGGGGTGACCAAAGTTGCTGAAACATGTTTATTTGTGCTGCAAAACACGTATTGACACTTTCTGCACACTGGGGTGAAGAGCTGAGTCAGTGAGCACTTCTGAGCCTGGCAGGTACATTGGGATTCAACAGTCTGTCAAAACGCGTTTATTTCGGGCTGAAAAACACGTTTTGAAAAGTCTGCTGTACCTTCCCTATAAGTTGCATGGGGGTGACCAAAGTTGCTGAAACATGTTTATTTGTGCTGCAAAACACGTATTGACACTTTCTGCACACTGGGGTGAAGAGCTGAGTCAGTGAGCACTTCTGAGCCTGGCAGGTACATTGGGATTCAACAGTCTGTCAAAACGTGTTTATTTCGGGCTGAAAAACACGTTTTGAAAAGTCTGCTGTACCTTCCCTATAAGTTGCATTGGGGTGACCAAAGTTGCTGAAACATGTTTATTTGTGCTGCAAAACACGTTTTGACACTTTCTGCACACTGGGGTGAAGAGCTGAGTCAGTGAGCACTTCTGAGCCTGGCAGGTACATTGGGATTCAACAGTCTGTCAAAACGCGTTTATTTCGGGCTGAAAAACACGTTTTGAAAAGTCAGCTGTTCCTTCCCTATAAGTTACATGGGGGTGACCAAAGTTGCTGAAACATGTTTATTTGTGCTGCAAAACACGTTTTGACACTTTCTGCACACTGGGGTGAAGAGCTGAGTCAGTGAGCACTTCTGAGCCTGGCAGGTACATTGGGATTCAACAGTCTGTCAAAACGCGTTTATTTCGGGCTGAAAAACACGTTTTGAAAAGTCTGCTGTACCTTCCCTATAAGTTGCATGGGGGTGACCAAAGTTGCTGAAACATGTTTATTTGTGCTGCAAAACACGTATTGACACTTTCTGCACACTGGGGTGAAGAGCTGAGTCAGTGAGCACTTCTGAGCCTGGCAGGTACATTGGGATTCAACAGTCTGTCAAAACGCGTTTATTTCGGGCTGAAAAACACGTTTTGAAAAGTCTGCTGTACCTTCCCTATAAGTTGCATTGGGGTGACCAAAGTTGCTGAAACATGTTTATTTGTGCTGCAAAACACGTTTTGACACTTTCTGCACACTGGGGTGAAGAGCTGAGTCAGTGAGCACTTCTGAGCCTGGCAGGTACATTGGGATTCAACAGTCTGTCAAAACGCGTTTATTTCGGGCTGAAAAACACGTTTTGAAAAGTCTGCTGTACCTTCCCTATAAGTTGCATGGGGGTGACCAAAGTTGCTGAAACATGTTTATTTGTGCTGCAAAACACGTATTGACACTTTCTGCACACTGGGGTGAAGAGCTGAGTCAGTGAGCACTTCTGAGCCTGGCAGGTACATTGGGATTCAACAGTCTGTCAAAACGCGTTTATTTCGGGCTGAAAAACACGTTTTGAAAAGTCTGCTGTACCTTCCCTATAAGTTGCATGGGGGTGACCAAAGTTGCTGAAACATGTTTATTTGTGCTGCAAAACACGTATTGACACTTTCTGCACACTGGGGTGAAGAGCTGAGTCAGTGAGCACTTCTGAGCCTGGCAGGTACATTGGGATTCAACAGTCTGTCAAAACGTGTTTATTTCGGGCTGAAAAACACGTTTTGAAAAGTCTGCTGTACCTTCCCTATAAGTTACATGGGGGTGACCAAAGTTGCTGAAACATGTTTATTTGTGCTGCAAAACACGTTTTGACACTTTCTGCACACTGGGGTGAAGAGCTGAGTCAGTGAGCACTTCTGAGCCTGGCAGGTACATTGGGATTCAACAGTCTGTCAAAACGTGTTTATTTCGGGCTGAAAAACACGTTTTGAAAAGTCTGCTGTACCTTCCCTATAAGTTACATGGGGGTGACCAAAGTTGCTGAAACATGTTTATTTGTGCTGCAAAACACGTTTTGACACTTTCTGCACACTGGGGTGAAGAGCTGAGTCAGTGAGCACTTCTGAGCCTGGCAGGTACATTGGGATTCAACGGTCTGTCAAAACGCGTTTATTTCGGGCTGAAAAACACGTTTTGAAAAGTCTGCTGTACCTTCCCTATAAGTTGCATGGGGGTGACCAAAGTTGCTGAAACATGTTTATTTGTGCTGCAAAACACGTATTGACACTTTCTGCACACTGGGGTGAAGAGCTGAGTCAGTGAGCACTTCTGAGCCTGGCAGGTACATTGGGATTCAACAGTCTGTCAAAACGCGTTTATTTCGGGCTGAAAAACACGTTTTCAAAAGTCTGCTGTACCTTCCCTATAAGTTGCATTGGGGTGACCAAAGTTGCTGAAACATGTTTATTTGTGCTGCAAAACACGTTTTGACACTTTCTGCACACTGGGGTGAAGAGCTGAGTCAGTGAGCACTTCTGAGCCTGGCAGGTACATTGGGATTCAACAGTCTGTCAAAACGCGTTTATTTCGAGCTGAAAAACACGTTTTGAAAAGTCTGCTGTACCTTCCCTATAAGTTACATGGGGGTGACCAAAGTTGCTGAAACATGTTTATTTGTGCTGCAAAACACGTTTTGACACTTTCTGCACACTGGGGTGAAGAGCTGAGTCAGTGAGCACTTCTGAGCCTGGCAGGTACATTGGGATTCAACAGTCTGTCAAAACGCGTTTATTTCGGGCTGAAAAACACGTTTTGAAAAGTCTGCTGTACCTTCCCTTAAGTTACATGGGGGTGACCAAAGTTGCTGAAACATGTTTATTTGTGCTGCAAAACACGTTTTGACACTTTCTGCACACTGGGGTGAAGAGCTGAGTCAGTGAGCACTTCTGAGCCTGGCAGGTACATTGGGATTCAACAGTCTGTCAAAACGCGTTTATTTCGGGCTGAAAAACACGTTTTGAAAAGTCAGCTGTTCCTTCCCTATAAGTTACATGGGGGTGACCAAAGTTGCTGAAACATGTTTATTTGTGCTGCAAAACACGTTTTGACACTTTCTGCACACTGGGGTGAAGAGCTGAGTCAGTGAGCACTTCTGAGCCTGGCAGGTACATTGGGATTCAACAGTCTGTCAAAACGCGTTTATTTCGGGCTGAAAAACACGTTTTGAAAAGTCTGCTGTACCTTCCCTATAAGTTGCATGGGGGTGACCAAAGTTGCTGAAACATGTTTATTTGTGCTGCAAAACACGTATTGACACTTTCTGCACACTGGGGTGAAGAGCTGAGTCAGTGAGCACTTCTGAGCCTGGCAGGTACATTGGGATTCAACAGTCTGTCAAAACGCGTTTATTTCGGGCTGAAAAACACGTTTTGAAAAGTCTGCTGTACCTTCCCTATAAGTTGCATGGGGGTGACCAAAGTTGCTGAAACATGTTTATTTGTGCTGCAAAACACGTTTTGACACTTTCTGCACACTGGGGTGAAGAGCTGAGTCAGTGAGCACTTCTGAGCCTGGCAGGTACATTGGGATTCAACAGTCTGTCAAAACGCGTTTATTTCGGGCTGAAAAACACGTTTTGAAAAGTCTGCTCTACCTTCCCTATAAGTTGCATGGGGGTGACCAAAGTTGCTGAAACATGTTTTTTTGTGCTGCAAAACACGTATTGACACTTTCTGCACACTGGGGTGAAGAGCTGAGTCAGTGAGCAGTTCTGAGCCTGGCAGGTACATTGGGATTCAACAGTCTGTCAAAACGCGTTTATTTCGGGCTGAAAAACACGTTTTGAAAAGTCTGCTGTACCTTCCCTATAAGTTGCATGGGGGTGACCAAAGTTGCTGAAACATGTTTATTTGTGCTGCAAAACACGTATTGACACTTTCTGCACACTGGGGTGAAGAGCTGAGTCAGTGAGCACTTCTGAGCCTGGCAGGTACATTGGGATTCAACAGTCTGTCAAAACGCGTTTATTTCGGGCTGAAAAACACGTTTTGAAAAGTCTGCTGTACCTTCCCTATAAGTTACATGGGGGTGACCAAAGTTGCTGAAACATGTTTATTTGTGCTGCAAAACACGTTTTGACACTTTCTGCACACTGGGGTGAAGAGCTGAGTCAGTGAGCACTTCTGAGCCTGGCAGGTACATTGGGATTCAACAGTCTGTCAAAACGCGTTTATTTCGGGCTGAAAAACACGTTTTGAAAAGTCTGCTGTACCTTCCCTATAAGTTGCATGGGGGTGACCAAAGTTGCTGAAACATGTTTATTTGTGCTGCAAAACACGTATTGACACTTTCTGCACACTGGGGTGAAGAGCTGAGTCAGTGAGCACTTCTGAGCCTGGCAGGTACATTGGGATTCAACAGTCTGTCAAAACGCGTTTATTTCGGGCTGAAAAACACGTTTTGAAAAGTCTGCTGCACCTTCCCTATAAGTTGCATTGGGGTGACCAAAGTTGCTGAAACATGTTTATTTGTGCTGCAAAACACGTTTTGACACTTTCTGCACACTGGGGTGAAGAGCTGAGTCAGTGAGCACTTCTGAGCCTGGCAGGTACATTGGGATTCAACAGTCTGTCAAAACGCGTTTATTTCGGGCTGAAAAACACGTTTTGAAAAGTCTGCTGTACCTTCCCTATAAGTTACATGGGGGTGACCAAAGTTGCTGAAACATGTTTATTTGTGCTGCAAAACACGTTTTGACACTTTCTGCACACTGGGGTGAAGAGCTGAGTCAGTGAGCACTTCTGAGCCTGGCAGGTACATTGGGATTCAACAGTCTGTCAAAACGCGTTTATTTCGGGCTGAAAAACACGTTTTGAAAAGTCAGCTGTTCCTTCCCTATAAGTTACATGGGGGTGACCAAAGTTGCTGAAACATGTTTATTTGTGCTGCAAAACACGTTTTGACACTTTCTGCACACTGGGGTGAAGAGCTGAGTCAGTGAGCACTTCTGAGCCTGGCAGGTACATTGGGATTCAACAGTCTGTCAAAACGCGTTTATGTCGGGCTGAAAAACACGTTTTGAAAAGTCTGCTGTACCTTCCCTATAAGTTGCATGGGGGTGACCAAAGTTGCTGAAACATGTTTATTTGTGCTGCAAAACACGTATTGACACTTTCTGCACACTGGGGTGAAGAGCTGAGTCAGTGAGCACTTCTGAGCCTGGCAGGTACATTGGGATTCAACAGTTTGTCAAAACGCGTTTATTTCGGGCTGAAAAACACGTTTTGAAAAGTCTGCTTTACCTTCCCTATAAGTTACATGGGGGTGACCAAAGTTGCTGAAACATGTTTATTTGTGCTGCAAAACACGTTTTGACACTTTCTGCACACTGGGGTGAAGAGCTGAGTCAGTGAGCACTTCTGAGCCTGGCAGGTACATTGGGATTCAACAGTCTGTCAAAACGCGTTTATTTCGGGCTGAAAAACACGTTTTGAAAAGTCTGCTGTACCTTCCCTATAAGTTGCATGGGGGTGACCAAAGTTGCTGAAACATGTTTATTTGTGCTGCAAAACACGTATTGACACTTTCTGCACACTGGGGTGAAGAGCTGAGTCAGTGAGCACTTCTGAGCCTGGCAGGTACATTGGGATTCAACAGTCTGTCAAAACGCGTTTATTTCGGGCTGAAAAACACGTTTTGAAAAGTCTGCTGTACCTTCCCTATAAGTTGCATGGGGGTGACCAAAGTTGCTGAAACATGTTTATTTGTGCTGCAAAACACGTATTGACACTTTCTGCACACTGGGGTGAAGAGCTGAGTCAGTGAGCACTTCTGAGCCTGGCAGGTACATTGGGATTCAACAGTCTGTCAAAACGCGTTTATTTCGGGCTGAAAAACACGTTTTGAAAAGTCTGCTGTACCTTCCCTATAAGTTACATGGGGGTGACCAAAGTTGCTGAAACATGTTTATTTGTGCTGCAAAACACGTTTTGACACTTTCTGCACACTGGGGTGAAGAGCTGAGTCAGTGAGCACTTCTGAGCCTGGCAGGTACATTGGGATTCAACAGTCTGTCAAAACGCGTTTATTTCGGGCTGAAAAACACGTTTTGAAAAGTCTGCTGTACCTTCCCTATAAGTTGCATGGGGGTGACCAAAGTTGCTGAAACATGTTTATTTGTGCTGCAAAACACGTATTGACACTTTCTGCACACTGGGGTGAAGAGCTGAGTCAGTGAGCACTTCTGAGCCTGGCAGGTACATTGGGATTCAACAGTCTGTCAAAACGCGTTTATTTCGGGCTGAAAAACACGTTTTGAAAAGTCTGCTGCACCTTCCCTATAAGTTGCATTGGGGTGACCAAAGTTGCTGAAACATGTTTATTTGTGCTGCAAAACACGTATTGACACTTTCTGCACACTGGGGTGAAGAGCTGAGTCAGTGAGCACTTCTGAGCCTGGCAGGTACATTGGGATTCAACAGTCTGTCAAAACGCGTTTATTTCGGGCTGAAAAACACGTTTTGAAAAGTCTGCTGTACCTTCCCTATAAGTTGCATTGGGGTGACCAAAGTTGCTGAAACATGTTTATTTGTGCTGCAAAACACGTTTTGACACTTTCTGCACACTGGGGTGAAGAGCTGAGTCAGTGAGCACTTCTGAGCCTGGCAGGTACATTGGGATTCAACAGTTTGTCAAAACGCGTTTATTTCGGGCTGAAAAACACGTTTTGAAAAGTCTGCTTTACCTTCCCTATAAGTTACATGGGGGTGACCAAAGTTGCTGAAACATGTTTATTTGTGCTGCAAAACACGTTTTGACACTTTCTGCACACTGGGGTGAAGAGCTGAGTCAGTGAGCACTTCTGAGCCTGGCAGGTACATTGGGATTCAACAGTCTGTCAAAACGCGTTTATTTCGGGCTGAAAAACACGTTTTGAAAAGTCTGCTGTACCTTCCCTATAAGTTGCATGGGGGTGACCAAAGTTGCTGAAACATGTTTATTTGTGCTGCAAAACACGTATTGACACTTTCTGCACACTGGGGTGAAGAGCTGAGTCAGTGAGCACTTCTGAGCCTGGCAGGTACATTGGGATTCAACAGTCTGTCAAAACGCGTTTATTTCGGGCTGAAAAACACGTTTTGAAAAGTCTGCTGTACCTTCCCTATAAGTTGCATTGGGGTGACCAAAGTTGCTGAAACATGTTTATTTGTGCTGCAAAACACGTATTGACACTTTCTGCACACTGGGGTGAAGAGCTGAGTCAGTGAGCACGTCTGAGCCTGGCAGGTACATTGGGATTCAACAGTCTGTCAAAACGCGTTTATTTCGGGCTGAAAAACACGTTTTGAAAAGTCTGCTGTACCTTCCCTATAAGTTGCATTGGGGTGACCAAAGTTGCTGAAACATGTTTATTTGTGCTGCAAAACACGTATTGACACTTTCTGCACACTGGGGTGAAGAGCTGAGTCAGTGAGCACTTCTGAGCCTGGCAGGTACATTGGGATTCAACAGTCTGTCAAAACGCGTTTATTTCGGGCTGAAAAACACGTTTTGAAAAGTCTGCTGTACCTTCCCTATAAGTTGCATTGGGGTGACCAAAGTTGCTGAAACATGTTTATTTGTGCTGCAAAACACGTTTTGACACTTTCTGCACACTGGGGTGAAGAGCTGAGTCAGTGAGCACTTCTGAGCCTGGCAGGTACATTGGGATTCAACAGTCTGTCAAAACGCGTTTATTTCGGGCTGAAAAACACGTTTTGAAAAGTCTGCTGTACCTTCCCTATAAGTTGCATGGGGGTGACCAAAGTTGCTGAAACATGTTTATTTGTGCTGCAAAACACGTATTGACACTTTCTGCACACTGGGGTGAAGAGCTGAGTCAGTGAGCACTTCTGAGCCTGGCAGGTACATTGGGATTCAACAGTCTGTCAAAACGCGTTTATTTCGGGCTGAAAAACACGTTTTGAAAAGTCTGCTGTACCTTCCCTATAAGTTGCATGGGGGTGACCAAAGTTGCTGAAACATGTTTATTTGTGCTGCAAAACACGTATTGACACTTTCTGCACACTGGGGTGAAGAGCTGAGTCAGTGAGCACTTCTGAGCCTGGCAGGTACTTTGGGATTCAACAGTCTGTCAAAACGCGTTTATTTCGGGCTGAAAAACACGTTTTGAAAAGTCTGCTGTACCTTCCCTATAAGTTACATGGGGGTGACCAAAGTTGCTGAAACATGTTTATTTGTGCTGCAAAACACGTTTTGATACTTTCTGCACACTGGGGTGAAGAGCTGAGTCAGTGAGCACTTCTGAGCCTGGCAGGTACATTGGGATTCAACAGTCTGTCAAAACGCGTTTATTTCGGGCTGAAAAACACGTTTTGAAAAGTCTGCTGTACCTTCCCTATAAGTTGCATGGGGGTGACCAAAGTTGCTGAAACATGTTTATTTGTGCTGCAAAACACGTATTGACACTTTCTGCACACTGGGGTGAAGAGCTGAGTCAGTGAGCACTTCTGAGCCTGGCAGGTACATTGGGATTCAACAGTCTGTCAAAACGCGTTTATTTCGGGCTGAAAAACACGTTTTGAAAAGTCTGCTGTACCTTCCCTATAAGTTGCATTGGGGTGACCAAAGTTGCTGAAACATGTTTATTTGTGCTGCAAAACACGTTTTGACACTTTCTGCACACTGGGGTGAAGAGCTGAGTCAGTGAGCACTTCTGAGCCTGGCAGGTACATTGGGATTCAACAGTCTGTCAAAACGCGTTTATTTCGGGCTGAAAAACACGTTTTGAAAAGTCTGCTGTACCTTCCCTATAAGTTACATGGGGGTGACCAAAGTTGCTGAAACATGTTTATTTGTGCTGCAAAACACGTTTTGACACTTTCTGCACACTGGGGTGAAGAGCTGAGTCAGTGAGCACTTCTGAGCCTGGCAGGTACATTGGGATTCAACAGTCTGTCAAAACGCGTTTATTTCGGGCTGAAAAACACGTTTTGAAAAGTCAGCTGTTCCTTCCCTATAAGTTACATGGGGGTGACCAAAGTTGCTGAAACATGTTTATTTGTGCTGCAAAACACGTTTTGACACTTTCTGCACACTGGGGTGAAGAGCTGAGTCAGTGAGCACTTCTGAGCCTGGCAGGTACATTGGGATTCAACAGTCTGTCAAAACGCGTTTATTTCGGGCTGAAAAACACGTTTTGAAAAGTCTGCTGTACCTTCCCTATAAGTTGCATGGGGGTGACCAAAGTTGCTGAAACATGTTTATTTGTGCTGCAAAACACGTATTGACACTTTCTGCACACTGGGGTGAAGAGCTGAGTCAGTGAGCACTTCTGAGCCTGGCAGGTACATTGGGATTCAACAGTTTGTCAAAACGCGTTTATTTCGGGCTGAAAAACACGTTTTGAAAAGTCTGCTGTACCTTCCCTATAAGTTACATGGGGGTGACCAAAGTTGCTGAAACATGTTTATTTGTGCTGCAAAACACGTTTTGACACTTTCTGCACACTGGGGTGAAGAGCTGAGTCAGTGAGCACTTCTGAGCCTGGCAGGTACATTGGGATTCAACAGTCTGTCAAAACGCGTTTATTTCGGGCTGAAAAACACGTTTTGAAAAGTCTGCTGTACCTTCCCTATAAGTTGCATGGGGGTGACCAAAGTTGCTGAAACATGTTTATTTGTGCTGCAAAACACGTATTGACACTTTCTGCACACTGGGGTGAAGAGCTGAGTCAGTGAGCACTTCTGAGCCTGGCAGGTACATTGGGATTCAACAGTCTGTCAAAACGCGTTTATTTCGGGCTGAAAAACACGTTTTGAAAAGTCTGCTGTACCTTCCCTATAAGTTGCATTGGGGTGACCAAAGTTGCTGAAACATGTTTATTTGTGCTGCAAAACACGTTTTGACACTTTCTGCACACTGGGGTGAAGAGCTGAATCAGTGAGCACTTCTGAGCCTGGCAGGTACATTGGGATTCAACAGTCTGTCAAAACGCGTTTATTTCGGGCTGAAAAACACGTTTTGAAAAGTCTGCTCTACCTTCCCTAAAAGTTGCATGGGGGTGACCAAAGTTGCTGAAACATGTTTTTTTGTGCTGCAAAACACGTATTGACACTTTCTGCACACTGGGGTGAAGAGCTGAGTCAGTGAGCACTTCTGAGCCTGGCAGGTACATTGGGATTCAACAGTCTGTCAAAACGCGTTTATTTCGGGCTGAAAAACACGTTTTGAAAAGTCTGCTGTACCTTCCCTATAAGTTGCATGGGGGTGACCAAAGTTGCTGAAACATGTTTATTTGTGCTGCAAAACACGTATTGACACTTTCTGCACACTGGGGTGAAGAGCTGAGTCAGTGAGCACTTCTGAGCCTGGCAGGTACATTGGGATTCAACAGTCTGTCAAAACGCGTTTATTTCGGGCTGAAAAACACGTTTTGAAAAGTCTGCTGTACCTTCCCTATAAGTTACATGGGGGTGACCAAACTTGCTGAAACATGTTTATTTGTGCTGCAAAACACGTTTTGACACTTTCTGCACACTGGGGTGAAGAGCTGAGTCAGTGAGCACTTCTGAGCCTGGCAGGTACATTGGGATTCAACAGTCTGTCAAAACGCGTTTATTTCGGGCTGAAAAACACGTTTTGAAAAGTCTGCTGTACCTTCCC
This sequence comes from Atractosteus spatula, assembly GCF_055471065.1. Taxonomy (NCBI): domain Eukaryota; kingdom Metazoa; phylum Chordata; class Actinopteri; order Semionotiformes; family Lepisosteidae; genus Atractosteus; species Atractosteus spatula. The sequence continues at coordinate 75,725 of NW_028296611.1, forward strand.
TATAAGTTGCATGGGGGTGACCAAAGTTGCTGAAACATGTTTATTTGTGCTGCAAAACACGTATTGACACTTTCTGCACACTGGGGTGAAGAGCTGAGTCAGTGAGCACTTCTGAGCCTGGCAGGTACATTGGGATTCAACAGTCTGTCAAAACGCGTTTATTTCGGGCTGAAAAACACGTTTTGAAAAGTCTGCTGCACCTTCCCTATAAGTTGCATTGGGGTGACCAAAGTTGCTGAAACATGTTTATTTGTGCTGCAAAACACGTTTTGACACTTTCTGCACACTGGGGTGAAGAGCTGAGTCAGTGAGCACTTCTGAGCCTGGCAGGTACATTGGGATTCAACAGTCTGTCAAAACGCGTTTATTTCGGGCTGAAAAACACGTTTTGAAAAGTCTGCTGTACCTTCCCTATAAGTTACATGGGGGTGACCAAAGTTGCTGAAACATGTTTATTTGTGCTGCAAAACACGTTTTGACACTTTCTGCACACTGGGGTGAAGAGCTGAGTCAGTGAGCACTTCTGAGCCTGGCAGGTACATTGGGATTCAACAGTCTGTCAAAACGCGTTTATTTCGGGCTGAAAAACACGTTTTGAAAAGTCTGCTGTACCTTCCCTATAAGTTGCATGGGGGTGACCAAAGTTGCTGAAACATGTTTATTTGTGCTGCAAAACACGTATTGACACTTTCTGCACACTGGGGTGAAGAGCTGAGTCAGTGAGCACTTCTGAGCCTGGCAGGTACATTGGGATTCAACAGTCTGTCAAAACGCGTTTATTTCGGGCTGAAAAACACGTTTTGAAAAGTCTGCTGTACCTTCCCTATAAGTTGCATTGGGGTGACCAAAGTTGCTGAAACATGTTTATTTGTGCTGCAAAACACGTTTTGACACTTTCTGCACACTGGGGTGAAGAGCTGAGTCAGTGAGCACTTCTGAGCCTGGCAGGTACATTGGGATTCAACAGTCTGTCAAAACGCGTTTATTTCGGGCTGAAAAACACGTTTTGAAAAGTCAGCTGTTCCTTCCCTATAAGTTACATGGGGGTGACCAAAGTTGCTGAAACATGTTTATTTGTGCTGCAAAACACGTTTTGACACTTTCTGCACACTGGGGTGAAGAGCTGAGTCAGTGAGCACTTCTGAGCCTGGCAGGTACATTGGGATTCAACAGTCTGTCAAAACGCGTTTATTTCGGGCTGAAAAACACGTTTTGAAAAGTCTGCTGTACCTTCCCTATAAGTTGCATGGGGGTGACCAAAGTTGCTGAAACATGTTTATTTGTGCTGCAAAACACGTATTGACACTTTCTGCACACTGGGGTGAAGAGCTGAGTCAGTGAGCACTTCTGAGCCTGGCAGGTACATTGGGATTCAACAGTTTGTCAAAACGCGTTTATTTCGGGCTGAAAAACACGTTTTGAAAAGTCTGCTGTACCTTCCCTATAAGTTACATGGGGGTGACCAAAGTTGCTGAAACATGTTTATTTGTGCTGCAAAACACGTTTTGACACTTTCTGCACACTGGGGTGAAGAGCTGAGTCAGTGAGCACTTCTGAGCCTGGCAGGTACATTGGGATTCAACAGTCTGTCAAAACGCGTTTATTTCGGGCTGAAAAACACGTTTTGAAAAGTCTGCTGTACCTTCCCTATAAGTTGCATGGGGGTGACCAAAGTTGCTGAAACATGTTTATTTGTGCTGCAAAACACGTATCGACACTTTCTGCACACTGGGGTGAAGAGCTGAGTCAGTGAGCACTTCTGAGCCTGGCAGGTACATTGGGATTCAACAGTCTGTCAAAACGCGTTTATTTCGGGCTGAAAAACACGTTTTGAAAAGTCTGCTGTACCTTCCCTATAAGTTGCATTGGGGTGACCAAAGTTGCTGAAACATGTTTATTTGTGCTGCAAAACACGTTTTGACACTTTCTGCACACTGGGGTGAAGAGCTGAGTCAGTGAGCACTTCTGAGCCTGGCAGGTACATTGGGATTCAACAGTCTGTCAAAACGCGTTTATTTCGGGCTGAAAAACACGTTTTGAAAAGTCTGCTCTACCTTCCCTAAAAGTTGCATGGGGGTGACCAAAGTTGCTGAAACATGTTTTTTTGTGCTGCAAAACACGTATTGACACTTTCTGCACACTGGGGTGAAGAGCTGAGTCAGTGAGCACTTCTGAGCCTGGCAGTTACATTGGGATTCAACAGTCTGTCAAAACGCGTTTATTTCGGGCTGAAAAACACGTTTTGAAAAGTCTGCTGTACCTTCCCTATAAGTTGCATGGGGGTGACCAAAGTTGCTGAAACATGTTTATTTGTGCTGCAAAACACGTATTGACACTTTCTGCACACTGGGGTGAAGAGCTGAGTCAGTGAGCACTTCTGAGCCTGGCAGGTACATTGGGATTCAACAGTCTGTCAAAACGCGTTTATTTCGGGCTGAAAAACACGTTTTGAAAAGTCTGCTGTACCTTCCCTATAAGTTACATGGGGGTGACCAAACTTGCTGAAACATGTTTATTTGTGCTGCAAAACACGTATTGACACTTTCTGCACACTGGGGTGAAGAGCTGAGTCAGTGAGCACGTCTGAGCCTGGCAGGTACATTGGGATTCAACAGTCTGTCAAAACGCGTTTATTTCGGGCTGAAAAACACGTTTTGAAAAGTCTGCTGTACCTTCCCTATAAGTTGCATGGGGGTGACCAAAGTTGCTGAAACATGTTTATTTGTGCTGCAAAACACGTATTGACACTTTCTGCACACTGGGGTGAAGAGCTGAGTCAGTGAGCACTTCTGAGCCTGGCAGGTACATTGGGATTCAACAGTCTGTCAAAACGCGTTTATTTCGGGCTGAAAAACACGTTTTGAAAAGTCTGCTGCACCTTCCCTATAAGTTGCATGGGGGTGACCAAAGTTGCTGAAACATGTTTATTTGTGCTGCAAAACACGTTTTGACACTTTCTGCACACTGGGGTGAAGAGCTGAGTCAGTGAGCACTTCTGAGCCTGGCAGGTACATTGGGATTCAACAGTCTGTCAAAACGCGTTTATTTCGGGCTGAAAAACACGTTTTGAAAAGTCTGCTGTACCTTCCCTATAAGTTACATGGGGGTGACCAAAGTTGCTGAAACATGTTTATTTGTGCTGCAAAACACGTTTTGACACTTTCTGCACACTGGGGTGAAGAGCTGAGTCAGTGAGCACTTCTGAGCCTGGCAGGTACATTGGGATTCAACAGTCTGTCAAAACGCGTTTATTTCGGGCTGAAAAACACGTTTTGAAAAGTCAGCTGTTCCTTCCCTATAAGTTACATGGGGGTGACCAAAGTTGCTGAAACATGTTTATTTGTGCTGCAAAACACGTATTGACACTTTCTGCACACTGGGGTGAAGAGCTGAGTCAGTGAGCACTTCTGAGCCTGGCAGGTACATTGGGATTCAACAGTCTGTCAAAACGCGTTTATTTCGGGCTGAAAAACACGTTTTGAAAAGTCTGCTGTACCTTCCCTATAAGTTGCATGGGGGTGACCAAAGTTGCTGAAACATGTTTATTTGTGCTGCAAAACACGTATTGACACTTTCTGCACACTGGGGTGAAGAGCTGAGTCAGTGAGCACTTCTGAGCCTGGCAGGTACATTGGGATTCAACAGTCTGTCAAAACGCGTTTATTTCGGGCTGAAAAACACGTTTTGAAAAGTCTGCTGTACCTTCCCTATAAGTTACATGGGGGTGACCAAAGTTGCTGAAACATGTTTATTTGTGCTGCAAAACACGTATTGACACTTTCTGCACACTGGGGTGAAGAGCTGAGTCAGTGAGCACTTCTGAGCCTGGCAGGTACATTGGGATTCAACAGTCTGTCAAAACGCGTTTATTTCGGGCTGAAAAACACGTTTTGAAAAGTCAGCTGTTCCTTCCCTATAAGTTACATGGGGGTGACCAAAGTTGCTGAAACATGTTTATTTGTGCTGCAAAACACGTTTTGACACTTTCTGCACACTGGGGTGAAGAGCTGAGTCAGTGAGCACTTCTGAGCCTGGCAGGTACATTGGGATTCAACAGTCTGTCAAAACGCGTTTATTTCGGGCTGAAAAACACGTTTTGAAAAGTCTGCTGTACCTTCCCTATAAGTTGCATGGGGGTGACCAAAGTTGCTGAAACATGTTTATTTGTGCTGCAAAACACGTATTGACACTTTCTGCACACTGGGGTGAAGAGCTGAGTCAGTGAGCACTTCTGAGCCTGGCAGGTACATTGGGATTCAACAGTTTGTCAAAACGCGTTTATTTCGGGCTGAAAAACACGTTTTGAAAAGTCTGCTGTACCTTCCCTATAAGTTACATGGGGGTGACCAAAGTTGCTGAAACATGTTTATTTGTGCTGCAAAACACGTTTTGACACTTTCTGCACACTGGGGTGAAGAGCTGAGTCAGTGAGCACTTCTGAGCCTGGCAGGTACATTGGGATTCAACAGTCTGTCAAAACGCGTTTATTTCGGGCTGAAAAACACGTTTTGAAAAGTCTGCTGTACCTTCCCTATAAGTTGCATGGGGGTGACCAAAGTTGCTGAAACATGTTTATTTGTGCTGCAAAACACGTATTGACACTTTCTGCACACTGGGGTGAAGAGCTGAGTCAGTGAGCACTTCTGAGCCTGGCAGGTACATTGGGATTCAACAGTCTGTCAAAACGCGTTTATTTCGGGCTGAAAAACACGTTTTGAAAAGTCTGCTGTACCTTCCCTATAAGTTACATGGGGGTGACCAAAGTTGCTGAAACATGTTTATTTGTGCTGCAAAACACGTTTTGACACTTTCTGCACACTGGGGTGAAGAGCTGAGTCAGTGAGCACTTCTGAGCCTGGCAGGTACATTGGGATTCAACAGTCTGTCAAAACGCGTTTATTTCGGGCTGAAAAACACGTTTTGAAAAGTCTGCTGTACCTTCCCTATAAGTTGCATGGGGGTGACCAAAGTTGCTGAAACATGTTTATTTGTGCTGCAAAACACGTATTGACACTTTCTGCACACTGGGGTGAAGAGCTGAGTCAGTGAGCACTTCTGAGCCTGGCAGGTACATTGGGATTCAACAGTCTGTCAAAACGCGTTTATTTCGGGCTGAAAAACACGTTTTGAAAAGTCTGCTGTACCTTCCCTATAAGTTGCATGGGGGTGACCAAAGTTGCTGAAACATGTTTATTTGTGCTGCAAAACACGTATTGACACTTTCTGCACACTGGGGTGAAGAGCTGAGTCAGTGAGCACTTCTGAGCCTGGCAGGTACATTGGGATTCAACAGTCTGTCAAAACGCGTTTATTTCGGGCTGAAAAACACGTTTTGAAAAGTCTGCTGTACCTTCCCTATAAGTTACATGGGGGTGACCAAAGTTGCTGAAACATGTTTATTTGTGCTGCAAAACACGTTTTGACACTTTCTGCACACTGGGGTGAAGAGCTGAGTCAGTGAGCACTTCTGAGCCTGGCAGGTACATTGGGATTCAACAGTCTGTCAAAACGCGTTTATTTCGGGCTGAAAAACACGTTTTGAAAAGTCTGCTGTACCTTCCCTATAAGTTGCATGGGGGTGACCAAAGTTGCTGAAACATGTTTATTTGTGCTGCAAAACACGTATTGACACTTTCTGCACACTGGGGTGAAGAGCTGAGTCAGTGAGCACTTCTGAGCCTGGCAGGTACATTGGGATTCAACAGTCTGTCAAAACGCGTTTATTTCGGGCTGAAAAACACGTTTTGAAAAGTCTGCTGTACCTTCCCTATAAGTTGCATTGGGGTGACCAAAGTTGCTGAAACATGTTTATTTGTGCTGCAAAACACGTTTTGACACTTTCTGCACACTGGGGTGAAGAGCTGAGTCAGTGAGCACTTCTGAGCCTGGCAGGTACATTGGGATTCAACAGTCTGTCAAAACGCGTTTATTTCGGGCTGAAAAACACGTTTTGAAAAGTCAGCTGTACCTTCCCTATAAGTTGCATGGGGGTGACCAAAGTTGCTGAAACATGTTTATTTGTGCTGCAAAACACGTATTGACACTTTCTGCACACTGGGGTGAAGAGCTGAGTCAGTGAGCACTTCTGAGCCTGGCAGGTACATTGGGATTCAACAGTCTGTCAAAACGCGTTTATTTCGGGCTGAAAAACACGTTTTGAAAAGTCTGCTGTACCTTCCCTATAAGTTGCATGGGGGTGACCAAAGTTGCTGAAACATGTTTATTTGTGCTGCAAAACACGTATTGACACTTTCTGCACACTGGGGTGAAGAGCTGAGTCAGTGAGCACTTCTGAGCCTGGCAGGTACATTGGGATTCAACAGTCTGTCAAAACGTGTTTATTTCGGGCTGAAAAACACGGTTTGAAAAGTCTGCTGTACCTTCCCTATAAGTTACATGGGGGTGACCAAAGTTGCTGAAACATGTTTATTTGTGCTGCAAAACACGTTTTGACACTTTCTGCACACTGGGGTGAAGAGCTGAGTCAGTGAGCACTTCTGAGCCTGGCAGGTACATTGGGATTCAACAGTCTGTCAAAACGCGTTTATTTCGGGCTGAAAAACACGTTTTGAAAAGTCTGCTGTACCTTCCCTATAAGTTGCATGGGGGTGACCAAAGTTGCTGAAACATGTTTATTTGTGCTGCAAAACACGTATTGACACTTTCTGCACACTAGGGTGAAGAGCTGAGTCAGTGAGCACTTCTGAGCCTGGCAGGTACATTGGGATTCAACAGTCTGTCAAAACGCGTTTATTTCAGGCTGAAAAACACGTTTTGAAAAGTCTGCTGTACCTTCCCTATAAGTTGCATTGGGGTGACCAAAGTTGCTGAAACATGTTTATTTGTGCTGCAAAACACGTTTTGACACTTTCTGCACACTGGGGTGAAGAGCTGAGTCAGTGAGCACTTCTGAGCCTGGCAGGTACATTGGGATTCAACAGTCTGTCAAAACGCGTTTATTTCGGGCTGAAAAACATGTTTTGAAAAGTCTGCTGTACCTTCCCTATAAGTTGCATGGGGGTGACCAAAGTTGCTGAAACATGTTTATTTGTGCTGCAAAACACGTATTGACACTTTCTGCACACTGGGGTGAAGAGCTGAGTCAGTGAGCACTTCTGAGCCTGGCAGGTACATTGGGATTCAACAGTCTGTCAAAACGCGTTTATTTCGGGCTGAAAAACACGTTTTGAAAAGTCTGCTGTACCTTCCCTATAAGTTACATGGGGGTGACCAAAGTTGCTGAAACATGTTTATTTGTGCTGCAAAACACGTTTTGACACTTTCTGCACACTGGGGTGAAGAGCTGAGTCAGTGAGCACTTCTGAGCCTGGCAGGTACATTGGGATTCAACAGTCTGTCAAAACGCGTTTATTTCGGGCTGAAAAACACGTTTTGAAAAGTCTGCTGTACCTTCCCTATAAGTTACATGGGGGTGACCAAAGTTGCTGAAACATGTTTATTTGTGCTGCAAAACACGTTTTGACACTTTCTGCACACTGGGGTGAAGAGCTGAGTCAGTGAGCACTTCTGAGCCTGGCAGGTACATTGGGATTCAACAGTCTGTCAAAACGCGTTTATTTCGGGCTGAAAAACACGTTTTGAAAAGTCAGCTGTTCCTTCCCTATAAGTTACATGGGGGTGACCAAAGTTGCTGAAACATGTTTATTTGTGCTGCAAAACACGTTTTGACACTTTCTGCACACTGGGGTGAAGAGCTGAGTCAGTGAGCACTTCTGAGCCTGGCAGGTACATTGGGATTCAACAGTCTGTCAAAACGCGTTTATTTCGGGCTGAAAAACACGTTTTGAAAAGTCTGCTGTACCTTCCCTATAAGTTGCATGGGGGTGACCAAAGTTGCTGAAACATGTTTATTTGTGCTGCAAAACACGTATTGACACTTTCTGCACACTGGGGTGAAGAGCTGAGTCAGTGAGCACTTCTGAGCCTGGCAGGTACATTGGGATTCAACAGTCTGTCAAAACGCGTTTATTTCGGGCTGAAAAACACGTTTTGAAAAGTCTGCTGTACCTTCCCTATAAGTTGCATTGGGGTGACCAAAGTTGCTGAAACATGTTTATTTGTGCTGCAAAACACGTTTTGACACTTTCTGCACACTGGGGTGAAGAGCTGAGTCAGTGAGCACTTCTGAGCCTGGCAGGTACATTGGGATTCAACAGTCTGTCAAAACGCGTTTATTTCGGGCTGAAAAACACGTTTTGAAAAGTCTGCTGTACCTTCCCTATAAGTTACATGGGGGTGACCAAAGTTGCTGAAACATGTTTATTTGTGCTGCAAAACACGTTTTGACACTTTCTGCACACTGGGGTGAAGAGCTGAGTCAGTGAGCACTTCTGAGCCTGGCAGGTACATTGGGATTCAACAGTCTGTCAAAACGCGTTTATTTCGGGCTGAAAAACACGTTTTGAAAAGTCTGCTGTACCTTCCCTATAAGTTGCATGGGGGTGACCAAAGTTGCTGAAACATGTTTATTTGTGCTGCAAAACACGTATTGACACTTTCTGCACACTGGGGTGAAGAGCTGAGTCAGTGAGCACTTCTGAGCCTGGCAGGTACATTGGGATTCAACAGTCTGTCAAAACGCGTTTATTTCGGGCTGAAAAACACGTTTTGAAAAGTCTGCTGTACCTTCCCTATAAGTTGCATGGAGGTGACCAAAGTTGCTGAAACATGTTTATTTGTGCTGCAAAACACGTATTGACACTTTCTGCACACTGGGGTGAAGAGCTGAGTCAGTGAGCACTTCTGAGCCTGGCAGGTACATTGGGATTCAACAGTCTGTCAAAACGCGTTTATTTCGGGCTGAAAAACACGTTTTGAAAAGTCTGCTGTACCTTCCCTATAAGTTACATGGGGGTGACCAAAGTTGCTGAAACATGTTTATTTGTGCTGCAAATCACGTTTTGACACTTTCTGCACACTGGGGTGAAGAGCTGAGTCAGTGAGCACTTCTGAGCCTGGCAGGTACATTGGGATTCAACAGTCTGTCAAAACGCGTTTATTTCGGGCTGAAAAACACGTTTTGAAAAGTCAGCTGTTCCTTCCCTATAAGTTACATGGGGGTGACCAAAGTTGCTGAAACATGTTTATTTGTGCTGCAAAACACGTTTTGACACTTTCTGCACACTGGGGTGAAGAGCTGAGTCAGTGAGCACTTCTGAGCCTGGCAGGTACATTGGGATTCAACAGTCTGTCAAAACGCGTTTATTTCGGGCTGAAAAACACGTTTTGAAAAGTCTGCTGTACCTTCCCTATAAGTTGCATGGGGGTGACCAAAGTTGCTGAAACATGTTTATTTGTGCTGCAAAACACGTATTGACACTTTCTGCACACTGGGGTGAAGAGCTGAGTCAGTGAGCACTTCTGAGCCTGGCAGGTACATTGGGATTCAACAGTCTGTCAAAACGCGTTTATTTCGGGCTGAAAAACACGTTTTGAAAAGTCTGCTGTACCTTCCCTATAAGTTACATGGGGGTGACCAAAGTTGCTGAAACATGTTTATTTGTGCTGCAAAACACGTTTTGACACTTTCTGCACACTGGGGTGAAGAGCTGAGTCAGTGAGCACTTCTGAGCCTGGCAGGTACATTGGGATTCAACAGTCTGTCAAAACGCGTTTATTTCGGGCTGAAAAACACGTTTTGAAAAGTCTGCTGTACCTTCCCTATAAGTTACATGGGGGTGACCAAAGTTGCTGAAACATGTTTATTTGTGCTGCAAAACACGTTTTGACACTTTCTGCACACTGGGGTGAAGAGCTGAGTCAGTGAGCACTTCTGAGCCTGGCAGGTACATTGGGATTCAACAGTCTGTCAAAACGCGTTTATTTCGGGCTGAAAAACACGTTTTGAAAAGTCAGCTGTTCCTTCCCTATAAGTTACATGGGGGTGACCAAAGTTGCTGAAACATGTTTATTTGTGCTGCAAAACACGTTTTGACACTTTCTGCACACTGGGGTGAAGAGCTGAGTCAGTGAGCACTTCTGAGCCTGGCAGGTACATTGGGATTCAACAGTCTGTCAAAACGCGTTTATTTCGGGCTGAAAAACACGTTTTGAAAAGTCTGCTGTACCTTCCCTATAAGTTGCATGGGGGTGACCAAAGTTGCTGAAACATGTTTATTTGTGCTGCAAAACACGTATTGACACTTTCTGCACACTGGGGTGAAGAGCTGAGTCAGTGAGCACTTCTGAGCCTGGCAGGTACATTGGGATTCAACAGTTTGTCAAAACGCGTTTATTTCGGGCTGAAAAACACGTTTTGAAAAGTCTGCTGTACCTTCCCTATAAGTTACATGGGGGTGACCAAAGTTGCTGAAACATGTTTATTTGTGCTGCAAAACACGTTTTGACACTTTCTGCACACTGGGGTGAAGAGCTGAGTCAGTGAGCACTTCTGAGCCTGGCAGGTACATTGGGATTCAACAGTCTGTCAAAACGCGTTTATTTCGGGCTGAAAAACACGTTTTGAAAAGTCTGCTGTACCTTCCCTATAAGTTGCATGGGGGTGACCAAAGTTGCTGAAACATGTTTATTTGTGCTGCAAAACACGTATTGACACTTTCTGCACACTGGGGTGAAGAGCTGAGTCAGTGAGCACTTCTGAGCCTGGCAGGTACATTGGGATTCAACAGTCTGTCAAAACGCGTTTATTTCGGGCTGAAAAACACGTTTTGAAAAGTCTGCTGTACCTTCCCTATAAGTTGCATTGGGGTGACCAAAGTTGCTGAAACATGTTTATTTGTGCTGCAAAACACGTTTTGACACTTTCTGCACACTGGGGTGAAGAGCTGAGTCAGTGAGCACTTCTGAGCCTGGCAGGTACATTGGGATTCAACAGTCTGTCAAAACGCGTTTATTTCGGGCTGAAAAACACGTTTTGAAAAGTCTGCTCTACCTTCCCTAAAAGTTGCATGGGGGTGACCAAAGTTGCTGAAACATGTTTTTTTGTGCTGCAAAACACGTATTGACACTTTCTGCACACTGGGGTGAAGAGCTGAGTCAGTGAGCACTTCTGAGCCTGGCAGGTACATTGGGATTCAACAGTCTGTCAAAACGCGTTTATTTCGGGCTGAAAAACACGTTTTGAAAAGTCTGCTGTACCTTCCCTATAAGTTGCATGGGGGTGACCAAAGTTGCTGAAACATGTTTATTTGTGCTTCAAAACACGTATTGACACTTTCTGCACACTGGGGTGAAGAGCTGAGTCAGTGAGCACTTCTGAGCCTGGCAGGTACATTGGGATTCAACAGTCTGTCAAAACGCGTTTATTTCGGGCTGAAAAACACGTTTTGAAAAGTCTGCTGTACCTTCCCTATAAGTTACATGGGGGTGACCAAACTTGCTGAAACATGTTTATTTGTGCTGCAAAACACGTTTTGACACTTTCTGCACACTGGGGTGAAGAGCTGAGTCAGTGAGCACTTCTGAGCCTGGCAGGTACATTGGGATTCAACAGTCTGTCAAAACGCGTTTATTTCGGGCTGAAAAACACGTTTTGAAAAGTCTGCTGTACCTTCCCTATAAGTTACATGGGGGTGACCAAAGTTGCTGAAACATGTTTATTTGTGCTGCAAAACACGTTTTGACACTTTCTGCACACTGGGGTGAAGAGCTGAGTCAGTGAGCACTTCTGAGCCTGGCAGGTACATTGGGATTCAACAGTCTGTCAAAACGCGTTTATTTCGGGCTGAAAAACACGTTTTGAAAAGTCTGCTGTACCTTCCCTATAAGTTACATGGGGGTGACCAAAGTTGCTGAAACATGTTTATTTGTGCTGCAAAACACGTTTTGACACTTTCTGCACACTGGGGTGAAGAGCTGAGTCAGTGAGCACTTCTGAGCCTGGCAGGTACATTGGGATTCAACAGTCTGTCAAAACGCGTTTATTTCGGGCTGAAAAACACGTTTTGAAAAGTCAGCTGTTCCTTCCCTATAAGTTACATGGGGGTGACCAAAGTTGCTGAAACATGTTTATTTGTGCTGCAAAACACGTTTTGACACTTTCTGCACACTGGGGTGAAGAGCTGAGTCAGTGAGCACTTCTGAGCCTGGCAGGTACATTGGGATTCAACAGTCTGTCAAAACGCGTTTATTTCGGGCTGAAAAACACGTTTTGAAAAGTCTGCTGTACCTTCCCTATAAGTTGCATGGGGGTGACCAAAGTTGCTGAAACATGTTTATTTGTGCTGCAAAACACGTATTGACACTTTCTGCACACTGGGGTGAAGAGCTGAGTCAGTGAGCACTTCTGAGCCTGGCAGGTACATTGGGATTCAACAGTTTGTCAAAACGCGTTTATTTCGGGCTGAAAAACACGTTTTGAAAAGTCTGCTGTACCTTCCCTATAAGTTACATGGGGGTGACCAAAGTTGCTGAAACATGTTTATTTGTGCTGCAAAACACGTTTTGACACTTTCTGCACACTGGGGTGAAGAGCTGAGTCAGTGAGCACTTCTGAGCCTGGCAGGTACATTGGGATTCAACAGTCTGTCAAAACGCGTTTATTTCGGGCTGAAAAACACGTTTTGAAAAGTCTGCTGTACCTTCCCTATAAGTTGCATGGGGGTGACCAAAGTTGCTGAAACATGTTTATTTGTGCTGCAAAACACGTATTGACACTTTCTGCACACTGGGGTGAAGAGCTGAGTCAGTGAGCACTTCTGAGCCTGGCAGGTACATTGGGATTCAACAGTCTGTCAAAACGCGTTTATTTCGGGCTGAAAAACACGTTTTGAAAAGTCTGCTGTACCTTCCCTATAAGTTGCATTGGGGTGACCAAAGTTGCTGAAACATGTTTATTTGTGCTGCAAAACACGTTTTGACACTTTCTGCACACTGGGGTGAAGAGCTGAGTCAGTGAGCACTTCTGAGCCTGGCAGGTACATTGGGATTCAACAGTCTGTCAAAACGCGTTTATTTCGGGCTGAAAAACACGTTTTGAAAAGTCTGCTCTACCTTCCCTAAAAGTTGCATGGGGGTGACCAAAGTTGCTGAAACATGTTTTTTTGTGCTGCAAAACACGTATTGACACTTTCTGCACACTGGGGTGAAGAGCTGAGTCAGTGAGCACTTCTGAGCCTGGCAGGTACATTGGGATTCAACAGTCTGTCAAAACGCGTTTATTTCGGGCTGAAAAACACGTTTTGAAAAGTCTGCTGTACCTTCCCTATAAGTTGCATGGGGGTGACCAAAGTTGCTGAAACATGTTTATTTGTGCTGCAAAACACGTATTGACACTTTCTGCACACTGGGGTGAAGAGCTGAGTCAGTGAGCACTTCTGAGCCTGGCAGGTACATTGGGATTCAACAGTCTGTCAAAACGCGTTTATTTCGGGCTGAAAAACACGTTTTGAAAAGTCTGCTGTACCTTCCCTATAAGTTACATGGGGGTGACCAAACTTGCTGAAACATGTTTATTTGTGCTGCAAAACACGTATTGACACTTTCTGCACACTGGGGTGAAGAGCTGAGTCAGTGAGCACGTCTGAGCCTGGCAGGTACATTGGGATTCAACAGTCTGTCAAAACGCGTTTATTTCGGGCTGAAAAACACGTTTTGAAAAGTCTGCTGTACCTTCCCTATAAGTTGCATGGGGGTGACCAAAGTTGCTGAAACATGTTTATTTGTGCTGCAAAACACGTATTGACACTTTCTGCACACTGGGGTGAAGAGCTGAGTCAGTGAGCACTTCTGAGCCTGGCAGGTACATTGGGATTCAACAGTCTGTCAAAACGCGTTTATTTCGGGCTGAAAAACACGTTTTGAAAAGTCTGCTGCACCTTCCCTATAAGTTGCATGGGGGTGACCAAAGTTGCTGAAACATGTTTATTTGTGCTGCAAAACACGTTTTGACACTTTCTGCACACTGGGGTGAAGAGCTGAGTCAGTGAGCACTTCTGAGCCTGGCAGGTACATTGGGATTCAACAGTCTGTCAAAACGCGTTTATTTCGGGCTGAAAAACACGTTTTGAAAAGTCTGCTGTACCTTCCCTATAAGTTACATGGGGGTGACCAAAGTTGCTGAAACATGTTTATTTGTGCTGCAAAACACGTTTTGACACTTTCTGCACACTGGGGTGAAGAGCTGAGTCAGTGAGCACTTCTGAGCCTGGCAGGTACATTGGGATTCAACAGTCTGTCAAAACGCGTTTATTTCGGGCTGAAAAACACGTTTTGAAAAGTCAGCTGTTCCTTCCCTATAAGTTACATGGGGGTGACCAAAGTTGCTGAAACATGTTTATTTGTGCTGCAAAACACGTATTGACACTTTCTGCACACTGGGGTGAAGAGCTGAGTCAGTGAGCACTTCTGAGCCTGGCAGGTACATTGGGATTCAACAGTCTGTCAAAACGCGTTTATTTCGGGCTGAAAAACACGTTTTGAAAAGTCTGCTGTACCTTCCCTATAAGTTGCATGGGGGTGACCAAAGTTGCTGAAACATGTTTATTTGTGCTGCAAAACACGTATTGACACTTTCTGCACACTGGGGTGAAGAGCTGAGTCAGTGAGCACTTCTGAGCCTGGCAGGTACATTGGGATTCAACAGTCTGTCAAAACGCGTTTATTTCGGGCTGAAAAACACGTTTTGAAAAGTCTGCTGTACCTTCCCTATAAGTTACATGGGGGTGACCAAAGTTGCTGAAACATGTTTATTTGTGCTGCAAAACACGTATTGACACTTTCTGCACACTGGGGTGAAGAGCTGAGTCAGTGAGCACTTCTGAGCCTGGCAGGTACATTGGGATTCAACAGTCTGTCAAAACGCGTTTATTTCGGGCTGAAAAACACGTTTTGAAAAGTCAGCTGTTCCTTCCCTATAAGTTACATGGGGGTGACCAAAGTTGCTGAAACATGTTTATTTGTGCTGCAAAACACGTTTTGACACTTTCTGCACACTGGGGTGAAGAGCTGAGTCAGTGAGCACTTCTGAGCCTGGCAGGTACATTGGGATTCAACAGTCTGTCAAAACGCGTTTATTTCGGGCTGAAAAACACGTTTTGAAAAGTCTGCTGTACCTTCCCTATAAGTTGCATGGGGGTGACCAAAGTTGCTGAAACATGTTTATTTGTGCTGCAAAACACGTATTGACACTTTCTGCACACTGGGGTGAAGAGCTGAGTCAGTGAGCACTTCTGAGCCTGGCAGGTACATTGGGATTCAACAGTTTGTCAAAACGCGTTTATTTCGGGCTGAAAAACACGTTTTGAAAAGTCTGCTGTACCTTCCCTATAAGTTACATGGGGGTGACCAAAGTTGCTGAAACATGTTTATTTGTGCTGCAAAACACGTTTTGACACTTTCTGCACACTGGGGTGAAGAGCTGAGTCAGTGAGCACTTCTGAGCCTGGCAGGTACATTGGGATTCAACAGTCTGTCAAAACGCGTTTATTTCGGGCTGAAAAACACGTTTTGAAAAGTCTGCTGTACCTTCCCTATAAGTTGCATGGGGGTGACCAAAGTTGCTGAAACATGTTTATTTGTGCTGCAAAACACGTATTGACACTTTCTGCACACTGGGGTGAAGAGCTGAGTCAGTGAGCACTTCTGAGCCTGGCAGGTACATTGGGATTCAACAGTCTGTCAAAACGCGTTTATTTCGGGCTGAAAAACACGTTTTGAAAAGTCTGCTGTACCTTCCCTATAAGTTACATGGGGGTGACCAAAGTTGCTGAAACATGTTTATTTGTGCTGCAAAACACGTTTTGACACTTTCTGCACACTGGGGTGAAGAGCTGAGTCAGTGAGCACTTCTGAGCCTGGCAGGTACATTGGGATTCAACAGTCTGTCAAAACGCGTTTATTTCGGGCTGAAAAACACGTTTTGAAAAGTCTGCTGTACCTTCCCTATAAGTTGCATGGGGGTGACCAAAGTTGCTGAAACATGTTTATTTGTGCTGCAAAACACGTATTGACACTTTCTGCACACTGGGGTGAAGAGCTGAGTCAGTGAGCACTTCTGAGCCTGGCAGGTACATTGGGATTCAACAGTCTGTCAAAACGCGTTTATTTCGGGCTGAAAAACACGTTTTGAAAAGTCTGCTGTACCTTCCCTATAAGTTGCATGGGGGTGACCAAAGTTGCTGAAACATGTTTATTTGTGCTGCAAAACACGTATTGACACTTTCTGCACACTGGGGTGAAGAGCTGAGTCAGTGAGCACTTCTGAGCCTGGCAGGTACATTGGGATTCAACAGTCTGTCAAAACGCGTTTATTTCGGGCTGAAAAACACGTTTTGAAAAGTCTGCTGTACCTTCCCTATAAGTTACATGGGGGTGACCAAAGTTGCTGAAACATGTTTATTTGTGCTGCAAAACACGTTTTGACACTTTCTGCACACTGGGGTGAAGAGCTGAGTCAGTGAGCACTTCTGAGCCTGGCAGGTACATTGGGATTCAACAGTCTGTCAAAACGCGTTTATTTCGGGCTGAAAAACACGTTTTGAAAAGTCTGCTGTACCTTCCCTATAAGTTACATGGGGGTGACCAAAGTTGCTGAAACATGTTTATTTGTGCTGCAAAACACGTATTGACACTTTCTGCACACTGGGGTGAAGAGCTGAGTCAGTGAGCACTTCTGAGCCTGGCAGGTACATTGGGATTCAACAGTCTGTCAAAACGCGTTTATTTCGGGCTGAAAAACACGTTTTGAAAAGTCTGCTGTACCTTCCCTATAAGTTGCATTGGGGTGACCAAAGTTGCTGAAACATGTTTATTTGTGCTGCAAAACACGTTTTGACACTTTCTGCACACTGGGGTGAAGAGCTGAGTCAGTGAGCACTTCTGAGCCTGGCAGGTACATTGGGATTCAACAGTCTGTCAAAACGCGTTTATTTCGGGCTGAAAAACACGTTTTGAAAAGTCAGCTGTACCTTCCCTATAAGTTGCATGGGGGTGACCAAAGTTGCTGAAACATGTTTATTTGTGCTGCAAAACACGTATTGACACTTTCTGCACACTGGGGTGAAGAGCTGAGTCAGTGAGCACTTCTGAGCCTGGCAGGTACATTGGGATTCAACAGTCTGTCAAAACGCGTTTATTTCGGGCTGAAAAACACGTTTTGAAAAGTCTGCTGTACCTTCCCTATAAGTTGCATGGGGGTGACCAAAGTTGCTGAAACATGTTTATTTGTGCTGCAAAACACGTATTGACACTTTCTGCACACTGGGGTGAAGAGCTGAGTCAGTGAGCACTTCTGAGCCTGGCAGGTACATTGGGATTCAACAGTCTGTCAAAACGTGTTTATTTCGGGCTGAAAAACACGGTTTGAAAAGTCTGCTGTACCTTCCCTATAAGTTACATGGGGGTGACCAAAGTTGCTGAAACATGTTTATTTGTGCTGCAAAACACGTTTTGACACTTTCTGCACACTGGGGTGAAGAGCTGAGTCAGTGAGCACTTCTGAGCCTGGCAGGTACATTGGGATTCAACAGTCTGTCAAAACGCGTTTATTTCGGGCTGAAAAACACGTTTTGAAAAGTCTGCTGTACCTTCCCTATAAGTTGCATGGGGGTGACCAAAGTTGCTGAAACATGTTTATTTGTGCTGCAAAACACGTATTGACACTTTCTGCACACTGGGGTGAAGAGCTGAGTCAGTGAGCACTTCTGAGCCTGGCAGGTACATTGGGATTCAACAGTCTGTCAAAACGCGTTTATTTCGGGCTGAAAAACACGTTTTGAAAAGTCTGCTGTACCTTCCCTATAAGTTGCATGGGGGTGACCAAAGTTGCTGAAACATGTTTATTTGTGCTGCAAAACACGTTTTGACACTTTCTGCACACTGGGGTGAAGAGCTGAGTCAGTGAGCACTTCTGAGCCTGGCAGGTACATTGGGATTCAACGGTCTGTCAAAACGCGTTTATTTCGGGCTGAAAAACACGTTTTGAAAAGTCTGCTGTACCTTCCCTATAAGTTGCATGGGGGTGACCAAAGTTGATGAAACATGTTTATTTGTGCTGCAAAACACGTATTGACACTTTCTGCACACTGGGGTGAAGAGCTGAGTCAGTGAGCACTTCTGAGCCTGGCAGGTACATTGGGATTCAACAGTCTGTCAAAACGCGTTTATTTCGGGCTGAAAAACACGTTTTGAAAAGTCTGCTGTACCTTCCCTATAAGTTACATGGGGGTGACCAAAGTTGCTGAAACATGTTTATTTGTGCTGCAAAACACGTTTTGACACTTTCTGCACACTGGGGTGAAGAGCTGAGTCAGTGAGCACTTCTGAGCCTGGCAGGTACATTGGGATTCAACAGTCTGTCAAAACGCGTTTATTTCGGGCTGAAAAACACGTTTTGAAAAGTCTGCTGTACCTTCCCTATAAGTTGCATGGGGGTGACCAAAGTTGCTGAAACATGTTTATTTGTGCTGCAAAACACGTATTGACACTTTCTGCACACTGGGGTGAAGAGCTGAGTCAGTGAGCACTTCTGAGCCTGGCAGGTACATTGGGATTCAACAGTCTGTCAAAACGCGTTTATTTCGGGCTGAAAAACACGTTTTGAAAAGTCTGCTGTACCTTCCCTATAAGTTGCATTGGGGTGACCAAAGTTGCTGAAACATGTTTATTTGTGCTGCAAAACACGTTTTGACACTTTCTGCACACTGGGGTGAAGAGCTGAGTCAGTGAGCACTTCTGAGCCTGGCAGGTACATTGGGATTCAACAGTCTGTCAAAACGCGTTTATTTCGGGCTGAAAAACACGTTTTGAAAAGTCTGCTGTACCTTCCCTATAAGTTGCATGGGGGTGACCAAAGTTGCTGAAACATGTTTATTTGTGCTGCAAAACACGTATTGACACTTTCTGCACACTGGGGTGAAGAGCTGAGTCAGTGAGCACTTCTGAGCCTGGCAGGTACATTGGGATTCAACAGTCTGTCAAAACGCGTTTATTTCGGGCTGAAAAACACGTTTTGAAAAGTCTGCTGTACCTTCCCTATAAGTTGCATGGGGGTGACCAAAGTTGCTGAAACATGTTTATTTGTGCTGCAAAACACGTATTGACACTTTCTGCACACTGGGGTGAAGAGCTGAGTCAGTGAGCACTTCTGAGCCTGGCAGGTACATTGGGATTCAACAGTCTGTCAAAACGTGTTTATTTCGGGCTGAAAAACACGTTTTGAAAAGTCTGCTGTACCTTCCCTATAAGTTGCATTGGGGTGACCAAAGTTGCTGAAACATGTTTATTTGTGCTGCAAAACACGTTTTGACACTTTCTGCACACTGGGGTGAAGAGCTGAGTCAGTGAGCACTTCTGAGCCTGGCAGGTACATTGGGATTCAACAGTCTGTCAAAACGCGTTTATTTCGGGCTGAAAAACACGTTTTGAAAAGTCAGCTGTTCCTTCCCTATAAGTTACATGGGGGTGACCAAAGTTGCTGAAACATGTTTATTTGTGCTGCAAAACACGTTTTGACACTTTCTGCACACTGGGGTGAAGAGCTGAGTCAGTGAGCACTTCTGAGCCTGGCAGGTACATTGGGATTCAACAGTCTGTCAAAACGCGTTTATTTCGGGCTGAAAAACACGTTTTGAAAAGTCTGCTGTACCTTCCCTATAAGTTGCATGGGGGTGACCAAAGTTGCTGAAACATGTTTATTTGTGCTGCAAAACACGTATTGACACTTTCTGCACACTGGGGTGAAGAGCTGAGTCAGTGAGCACTTCTGAGCCTGGCAGGTACATTGGGATTCAACAGTCTGTCAAAACGCGTTTATTTCGGGCTGAAAAACACGTTTTGAAAAGTCTGCTGTACCTTCCCTATAAGTTGCATTGGGGTGACCAAAGTTGCTGAAACATGTTTATTTGTGCTGCAAAACACGTTTTGACACTTTCTGCACACTGGGGTGAAGAGCTGAGTCAGTGAGCACTTCTGAGCCTGGCAGGTACATTGGGATTCAACAGTCTGTCAAAACGCGTTTATTTCGGGCTGAAAAACACGTTTTGAAAAGTCTGCTGTACCTTCCCTATAAGTTGCATGGGGGTGACCAAAGTTGCTGAAACATGTTTATTTGTGCTGCAAAACACGTATTGACACTTTCTGCACACTGGGGTGAAGAGCTGAGTCAGTGAGCACTTCTGAGCCTGGCAGGTACATTGGGATTCAACAGTCTGTCAAAACGCGTTTATTTCGGGCTGAAAAACACGTTTTGAAAAGTCTGCTGTACCTTCCCTATAAGTTGCATGGGGGTGACCAAAGTTGCTGAAACATGTTTATTTGTGCTGCAAAACACGTATTGACACTTTCTGCACACTGGGGTGAAGAGCTGAGTCAGTGAGCACTTCTGAGCCTGGCAGGTACATTGGGATTCAACAGTCTGTCAAAACGTGTTTATTTCGGGCTGAAAAACACGTTTTGAAAAGTCTGCTGTACCTTCCCTATAAGTTACATGGGGGTGACCAAAGTTGCTGAAACATGTTTATTTGTGCTGCAAAACACGTTTTGACACTTTCTGCACACTGGGGTGAAGAGCTGAGTCAGTGAGCACTTCTGAGCCTGGCAGGTACATTGGGATTCAACAGTCTGTCAAAACGTGTTTATTTCGGGCTGAAAAACACGTTTTGAAAAGTCTGCTGTACCTTCCCTATAAGTTACATGGGGGTGACCAAAGTTGCTGAAACATGTTTATTTGTGCTGCAAAACACGTTTTGACACTTTCTGCACACTGGGGTGAAGAGCTGAGTCAGTGAGCACTTCTGAGCCTGGCAGGTACATTGGGATTCAACGGTCTGTCAAAACGCGTTTATTTCGGGCTGAAAAACACGTTTTGAAAAGTCTGCTGTACCTTCCCTATAAGTTGCATGGGGGTGACCAAAGTTGCTGAAACATGTTTATTTGTGCTGCAAAACACGTATTGACACTTTCTGCACACTGGGGTGAAGAGCTGAGTCAGTGAGCACTTCTGAGCCTGGCAGGTACATTGGGATTCAACAGTCTGTCAAAACGCGTTTATTTCGGGCTGAAAAACACGTTTTCAAAAGTCTGCTGTACCTTCCCTATAAGTTGCATTGGGGTGACCAAAGTTGCTGAAACATGTTTATTTGTGCTGCAAAACACGTTTTGACACTTTCTGCACACTGGGGTGAAGAGCTGAGTCAGTGAGCACTTCTGAGCCTGGCAGGTACATTGGGATTCAACAGTCTGTCAAAACGCGTTTATTTCGAGCTGAAAAACACGTTTTGAAAAGTCTGCTGTACCTTCCCTATAAGTTACATGGGGGTGACCAAAGTTGCTGAAACATGTTTATTTGTGCTGCAAAACACGTTTTGACACTTTCTGCACACTGGGGTGAAGAGCTGAGTCAGTGAGCACTTCTGAGCCTGGCAGGTACATTGGGATTCAACAGTCTGTCAAAACGCGTTTATTTCGGGCTGAAAAACACGTTTTGAAAAGTCTGCTGTACCTTCCCTTAAGTTACATGGGGGTGACCAAAGTTGCTGAAACATGTTTATTTGTGCTGCAAAACACGTTTTGACACTTTCTGCACACTGGGGTGAAGAGCTGAGTCAGTGAGCACTTCTGAGCCTGGCAGGTACATTGGGATTCAACAGTCTGTCAAAACGCGTTTATTTCGGGCTGAAAAACACGTTTTGAAAAGTCAGCTGTTCCTTCCCTATAAGTTACATGGGGGTGACCAAAGTTGCTGAAACATGTTTATTTGTGCTGCAAAACACGTTTTGACACTTTCTGCACACTGGGGTGAAGAGCTGAGTCAGTGAGCACTTCTGAGCCTGGCAGGTACATTGGGATTCAACAGTCTGTCAAAACGCGTTTATTTCGGGCTGAAAAACACGTTTTGAAAAGTCTGCTGTACCTTCCCTATAAGTTGCATGGGGGTGACCAAAGTTGCTGAAACATGTTTATTTGTGCTGCAAAACACGTATTGACACTTTCTGCACACTGGGGTGAAGAGCTGAGTCAGTGAGCACTTCTGAGCCTGGCAGGTACATTGGGATTCAACAGTCTGTCAAAACGCGTTTATTTCGGGCTGAAAAACACGTTTTGAAAAGTCTGCTGTACCTTCCCTATAAGTTGCATGGGGGTGACCAAAGTTGCTGAAACATGTTTATTTGTGCTGCAAAACACGTTTTGACACTTTCTGCACACTGGGGTGAAGAGCTGAGTCAGTGAGCACTTCTGAGCCTGGCAGGTACATTGGGATTCAACAGTCTGTCAAAACGCGTTTATTTCGGGCTGAAAAACACGTTTTGAAAAGTCTGCTCTACCTTCCCTATAAGTTGCATGGGGGTGACCAAAGTTGCTGAAACATGTTTTTTTGTGCTGCAAAACACGTATTGACACTTTCTGCACACTGGGGTGAAGAGCTGAGTCAGTGAGCAGTTCTGAGCCTGGCAGGTACATTGGGATTCAACAGTCTGTCAAAACGCGTTTATTTCGGGCTGAAAAACACGTTTTGAAAAGTCTGCTGTACCTTCCCTATAAGTTGCATGGGGGTGACCAAAGTTGCTGAAACATGTTTATTTGTGCTGCAAAACACGTATTGACACTTTCTGCACACTGGGGTGAAGAGCTGAGTCAGTGAGCACTTCTGAGCCTGGCAGGTACATTGGGATTCAACAGTCTGTCAAAACGCGTTTATTTCGGGCTGAAAAACACGTTTTGAAAAGTCTGCTGTACCTTCCCTATAAGTTACATGGGGGTGACCAAAGTTGCTGAAACATGTTTATTTGTGCTGCAAAACACGTTTTGACACTTTCTGCACACTGGGGTGAAGAGCTGAGTCAGTGAGCACTTCTGAGCCTGGCAGGTACATTGGGATTCAACAGTCTGTCAAAACGCGTTTATTTCGGGCTGAAAAACACGTTTTGAAAAGTCTGCTGTACCTTCCCTATAAGTTGCATGGGGGTGACCAAAGTTGCTGAAACATGTTTATTTGTGCTGCAAAACACGTATTGACACTTTCTGCACACTGGGGTGAAGAGCTGAGTCAGTGAGCACTTCTGAGCCTGGCAGGTACATTGGGATTCAACAGTCTGTCAAAACGCGTTTATTTCGGGCTGAAAAACACGTTTTGAAAAGTCTGCTGCACCTTCCCTATAAGTTGCATTGGGGTGACCAAAGTTGCTGAAACATGTTTATTTGTGCTGCAAAACACGTTTTGACACTTTCTGCACACTGGGGTGAAGAGCTGAGTCAGTGAGCACTTCTGAGCCTGGCAGGTACATTGGGATTCAACAGTCTGTCAAAACGCGTTTATTTCGGGCTGAAAAACACGTTTTGAAAAGTCTGCTGTACCTTCCCTATAAGTTACATGGGGGTGACCAAAGTTGCTGAAACATGTTTATTTGTGCTGCAAAACACGTTTTGACACTTTCTGCACACTGGGGTGAAGAGCTGAGTCAGTGAGCACTTCTGAGCCTGGCAGGTACATTGGGATTCAACAGTCTGTCAAAACGCGTTTATTTCGGGCTGAAAAACACGTTTTGAAAAGTCAGCTGTTCCTTCCCTATAAGTTACATGGGGGTGACCAAAGTTGCTGAAACATGTTTATTTGTGCTGCAAAACACGTTTTGACACTTTCTGCACACTGGGGTGAAGAGCTGAGTCAGTGAGCACTTCTGAGCCTGGCAGGTACATTGGGATTCAACAGTCTGTCAAAACGCGTTTATGTCGGGCTGAAAAACACGTTTTGAAAAGTCTGCTGTACCTTCCCTATAAGTTGCATGGGGGTGACCAAAGTTGCTGAAACATGTTTATTTGTGCTGCAAAACACGTATTGACACTTTCTGCACACTGGGGTGAAGAGCTGAGTCAGTGAGCACTTCTGAGCCTGGCAGGTACATTGGGATTCAACAGTTTGTCAAAACGCGTTTATTTCGGGCTGAAAAACACGTTTTGAAAAGTCTGCTTTACCTTCCCTATAAGTTACATGGGGGTGACCAAAGTTGCTGAAACATGTTTATTTGTGCTGCAAAACACGTTTTGACACTTTCTGCACACTGGGGTGAAGAGCTGAGTCAGTGAGCACTTCTGAGCCTGGCAGGTACATTGGGATTCAACAGTCTGTCAAAACGCGTTTATTTCGGGCTGAAAAACACGTTTTGAAAAGTCTGCTGTACCTTCCCTATAAGTTGCATGGGGGTGACCAAAGTTGCTGAAACATGTTTATTTGTGCTGCAAAACACGTATTGACACTTTCTGCACACTGGGGTGAAGAGCTGAGTCAGTGAGCACTTCTGAGCCTGGCAGGTACATTGGGATTCAACAGTCTGTCAAAACGCGTTTATTTCGGGCTGAAAAACACGTTTTGAAAAGTCTGCTGTACCTTCCCTATAAGTTGCATGGGGGTGACCAAAGTTGCTGAAACATGTTTATTTGTGCTGCAAAACACGTATTGACACTTTCTGCACACTGGGGTGAAGAGCTGAGTCAGTGAGCACTTCTGAGCCTGGCAGGTACATTGGGATTCAACAGTCTGTCAAAACGCGTTTATTTCGGGCTGAAAAACACGTTTTGAAAAGTCTGCTGTACCTTCCCTATAAGTTACATGGGGGTGACCAAAGTTGCTGAAACATGTTTATTTGTGCTGCAAAACACGTTTTGACACTTTCTGCACACTGGGGTGAAGAGCTGAGTCAGTGAGCACTTCTGAGCCTGGCAGGTACATTGGGATTCAACAGTCTGTCAAAACGCGTTTATTTCGGGCTGAAAAACACGTTTTGAAAAGTCTGCTGTACCTTCCCTATAAGTTGCATGGGGGTGACCAAAGTTGCTGAAACATGTTTATTTGTGCTGCAAAACACGTATTGACACTTTCTGCACACTGGGGTGAAGAGCTGAGTCAGTGAGCACTTCTGAGCCTGGCAGGTACATTGGGATTCAACAGTCTGTCAAAACGCGTTTATTTCGGGCTGAAAAACACGTTTTGAAAAGTCTGCTGTACCTTCCCTATAAGTTGCATGGGGGTGACCAAAGTTGCTGAAACATGTTTATTTGTGCTGCAAAACACGTATTGACACTTTCTGCACACTGGGGTGAAGAGCTGAGTCAGTGAGCACTTCTGAGCCTGGCAGGTACATTGGGATTCAACAGTCTGTCAAAACGCGTTTATTTCGGGCTGAAAAACACGTTTTGAAAAGTCTGCTGTACCTTCCCTATAAGTTGCATTGGGGTGACCAAAGTTGCTGAAACATGTTTATTTGTGCTGCAAAACACGTTTTGACACTTTCTGCACACTGGGGTGAAGAGCTGAGTCAGTGAGCACTTCTGAGCCTGGCAGGTACATTGGGATTCAACAGTCTGTCAAAACGCGTTTATTTCGGGCTGAAAAACACGTTTTGAAAAGTCAGCTGTACCTTCCCTATAAGTTGCATGGGGGTGACCAAAGTTGCTGAAACATGTTTATTTGTGCTGCAAAACACGTATTGACACTTTCTGCACACTGGGGTGAAGAGCTGAGTCAGTGAGCACTTCTGAGCCTGGCAGGTACATTGGGATTCAACAGTCTGTCAAAACGCGTTTATTTCGGGCTGAAAAACACGTTTTGAAAAGTCTGCTGTACCTTCCCTATAAGTTGCATGGGGGTGACCAAAGTTGCTGAAACATGTTTATTTGTGCTGCAAAACACGTATTGACACTTTCTGCACACTGGGGTGAAGAGCTGAGTCAGTGAGCACTTCTGAGCCTGGCAGGTACATTGGGATTCAACAGTCTGTCAAAACGTGTTTATTTCGGGCTGAAAAACACGGTTTGAAAAGTCTGCTGTACCTTCCCTATAAGTTACATGGGGGTGACCAAAGTTGCTGAAACATGTTTATTTGTGCTGCAAAACACGTTTTGACACTTTCTGCACACTGGGGTGAAGAGCTGAGTCAGTGAGCACTTCTGAGCCTGGCAGGTACATTGGGATTCAACAGTCTGTCAAAACGCGTTTATTTCGGGCTGAAAAACACGTTTTGAAAAGTCTGCTGTACCTTCCCTATAAGTTGCATGGGGGTGACCAAAGTTGCTGAAACATGTTTATTTGTGCTGCAAAACACGTATTGACACTTTCTGCACACTGGGGTGAAGAGCTGAGTCAGTGAGCACTTCTGAGCCTGGCAGGTACATTGGGATTCAACAGTCTGTCAAAACGCGTTTATTTCGGGCTGAAAAACACGTTTTGAAAAGTCTGCTGTACCTTCCCTATAAGTTGCATGGGGGTGACCAAAGTTGCTGAAACATGTTTATTTGTGCTGCAAAACACGTTTTGACACTTTCTGCACACTGGGGTGAAGAGCTGAGTCAGTGAGCACTTCTGAGCCTGGCAGGTACATTGGGATTCAACGGTCTGTCAAAACGCGTTTATTTCGGGCTGAAAAACACGTTTTGAAAAGTCTGCTGTACCTTCCCTATAAGTTGCATGGGGGTGACCAAAGTTGATGAAACATGTTTATTTGTGCTGCAAAACACGTATTGACACTTTCTGCACACTGGGGTGAAGAGCTGAGTCAGTGAGCACTTCTGAGCCTGGCAGGTACATTGGGATTCAACAGTCTGTCAAAACGCGTTTATTTCGGGCTGAAAAACACGTTTTGAAAAGTCTGCTGTACCTTCCCTATAAGTTACATGGGGGTGACCAAAGTTGCTGAAACATGTTTATTTGTGCTGCAAAACACGTTTTGACACTTTCTGCACACTGGGGTGAAGAGCTGAGTCAGTGAGCACTTCTGAGCCTGGCAGGTACATTGGGATTCAACAGTCTGTCAAAACGCGTTTATTTCGGGCTGAAAAACACGTTTTGAAAAGTCTGCTGTACCTTCCCTATAAGTTGCATGGGGGTGACCAAAGTTGCTGAAACATGTTTATTTGTGCTGCAAAACACGTATTGACACTTTCTGCACACTGGGGTGAAGAGCTGAGTCAGTGAGCACTTCTGAGCCTGGCAGGTACATTGGGATTCAACAGTCTGTCAAAACGCGTTTATTTCGGGCTGAAAAACACGTTTTGAAAAGTCTGCTGTACCTTCCCTATAAGTTGCATTGGGGTGACCAAAGTTGCTGAAACATGTTTATTTGTGCTGCAAAACACGTTTTGACACTTTCTGCACACTGGGGTGAAGAGCTGAGTCAGTGAGCACTTCTGAGCCTGGCAGGTACATTGGGATTCAACAGTCTGTCAAAACGCGTTTATTTCGGGCTGAAAAACACGTTTTGAAAAGTCTGCTGTACCTTCCCTATAAGTTGCATGGGGGTGACCAAAGTTGCTGAAACATGTTTATTTGTGCTGCAAAACACGTATTGACACTTTCTGCACACTGGGGTGAAGAGCTGAGTCAGTGAGCACTTCTGAGCCTGGCAGGTACATTGGGATTCAACAGTCTGTCAAAACGCGTTTATTTCGGGCTGAAAAACACGTTTTGAAAAGTCTGCTGTACCTTCCCTATAAGTTGCATGGGGGTGACCAAAGTTGCTGAAACATGTTTATTTGTGCTGCAAAACACGTATTGACACTTTCTGCACACTGGGGTGAAGAGCTGAGTCAGTGAGCACTTCTGAGCCTGGCAGGTACATTGGGATTCAACAGTCTGTCAAAACGTGTTTATTTCGGGCTGAAAAACACGTTTTGAAAAGTCTGCTGTACCTTCCCTATAAGTTGCATTGGGGTGACCAAAGTTGCTGAAACATGTTTATTTGTGCTGCAAAACACGTTTTGACACTTTCTGCACACTGGGGTGAAGAGCTGAGTCAGTGAGCACTTCTGAGCCTGGCAGGTACATTGGGATTCAACAGTCTGTCAAAACGCGTTTATTTCGGGCTGAAAAACACGTTTTGAAAAGTCAGCTGTTCCTTCCCTATAAGTTACATGGGGGTGACCAAAGTTGCTGAAACATGTTTATTTGTGCTGCAAAACACGTTTTGACACTTTCTGCACACTGGGGTGAAGAGCTGAGTCAGTGAGCACTTCTGAGCCTGGCAGGTACATTGGGATTCAACAGTCTGTCAAAACGCGTTTATTTCGGGCTGAAAAACACGTTTTGAAAAGTCTGCTGTACCTTCCCTATAAGTTGCATGGGGGTGACCAAAGTTGCTGAAACATGTTTATTTGTGCTGCAAAACACGTATTGACACTTTCTGCACACTGGGGTGAAGAGCTGAGTCAGTGAGCACTTCTGAGCCTGGCAGGTACATTGGGATTCAACAGTCTGTCAAAACGCGTTTATTTCGGGCTGAAAAACACGTTTTGAAAAGTCTGCTGTACCTTCCCTATAAGTTGCATTGGGGTGACCAAAGTTGCTGAAACATGTTTATTTGTGCTGCAAAACACGTTTTGACACTTTCTGCACACTGGGGTGAAGAGCTGAGTCAGTGAGCACTTCTGAGCCTGGCAGGTACATTGGGATTCAACAGTCTGTCAAAACGCGTTTATTTCGGGCTGAAAAACACGTTTTGAAAAGTCTGCTGTACCTTCCCTATAAGTTGCATGGGGGTGACCAAAGTTGCTGAAACATGTTTATTTGTGCTGCAAAACACGTATTGACACTTTCTGCACACTGGGGTGAAGAGCTGAGTCAGTGAGCACTTCTGAGCCTGGCAGGTACATTGGGATTCAACAGTCTGTCAAAACGCGTTTATTTCGGGCTGAAAAACACGTTTTGAAAAGTCTGCTGTACCTTCCCTATAAGTTGCATGGGGGTGACCAAAGTTGCTGAAACATGTTTATTTGTGCTGCAAAACACGTATTGACACTTTCTGCACACTGGGGTGAAGAGCTGAGTCAGTGAGCACTTCTGAGCCTGGCAGGTACATTGGGATTCAACAGTCTGTCAAAACGTGTTTATTTCGGGCTGAAAAACACGTTTTGAAAAGTCTGCTGTACCTTCCCTATAAGTTACATGGGGGTGACCAAAGTTGCTGAAACATGTTTATTTGTGCTGCAAAACACGTTTTGACACTTTCTGCACACTGGGGTGAAGAGCTGAGTCAGTGAGCACTTCTGAGCCTGGCAGGTACATTGGGATTCAACAGTCTGTCAAAACGTGTTTATTTCGGGCTGAAAAACACGTTTTGAAAAGTCTGCTGTACCTTCCCTATAAGTTACATGGGGGTGACCAAAGTTGCTGAAACATGTTTATTTGTGCTGCAAAACACGTTTTGACACTTTCTGCACACTGGGGTGAAGAGCTGAGTCAGTGAGCACTTCTGAGCCTGGCAGGTACATTGGGATTCAACGGTCTGTCAAAACGCGTTTATTTCGGGCTGAAAAACACGTTTTGAAAAGTCTGCTGTACCTTCCCTATAAGTTGCATGGGGGTGACCAAAGTTGCTGAAACATGTTTATTTGTGCTGCAAAACACGTATTGACACTTTCTGCACACTGGGGTGAAGAGCTGAGTCAGTGAGCACTTCTGAGCCTGGCAGGTACATTGGGATTCAACAGTCTGTCAAAACGCGTTTATTTCGGGCTGAAAAACACGTTTTCAAAAGTCTGCTGTACCTTCCCTATAAGTTGCATTGGGGTGACCAAAGTTGCTGAAACATGTTTATTTGTGCTGCAAAACACGTTTTGACACTTTCTGCACACTGGGGTGAAGAGCTGAGTCAGTGAGCACTTCTGAGCCTGGCAGGTACATTGGGATTCAACAGTCTGTCAAAACGCGTTTATTTCGAGCTGAAAAACACGTTTTGAAAAGTCTGCTGTACCTTCCCTATAAGTTACATGGGGGTGACCAAAGTTGCTGAAACATGTTTATTTGTGCTGCAAAACACGTTTTGACACTTTCTGCACACTGGGGTGAAGAGCTGAGTCAGTGAGCACTTCTGAGCCTGGCAGGTACATTGGGATTCAACAGTCTGTCAAAACGCGTTTATTTCGGGCTGAAAAACACGTTTTGAAAAGTCTGCTGTACCTTCCCTTAAGTTACATGGGGGTGACCAAAGTTGCTGAAACATGTTTATTTGTGCTGCAAAACACGTTTTGACACTTTCTGCACACTGGGGTGAAGAGCTGAGTCAGTGAGCACTTCTGAGCCTGGCAGGTACATTGGGATTCAACAGTCTGTCAAAACGCGTTTATTTCGGGCTGAAAAACACGTTTTGAAAAGTCAGCTGTTCCTTCCCTATAAGTTACATGGGGGTGACCAAAGTTGCTGAAACATGTTTATTTGTGCTGCAAAACACGTTTTGACACTTTCTGCACACTGGGGTGAAGAGCTGAGTCAGTGAGCACTTCTGAGCCTGGCAGGTACATTGGGATTCAACAGTCTGTCAAAACGCGTTTATTTCGGGCTGAAAAACACGTTTTGAAAAGTCTGCTGTACCTTCCCTATAAGTTGCATGGGGGTGACCAAAGTTGCTGAAACATGTTTATTTGTGCTGCAAAACACGTATTGACACTTTCTGCACACTGGGGTGAAGAGCTGAGTCAGTGAGCACTTCTGAGCCTGGCAGGTACATTGGGATTCAACAGTCTGTCAAAACGCGTTTATTTCGGGCTGAAAAACACGTTTTGAAAAGTCTGCTGTACCTTCCCTATAAGTTGCATGGGGGTGACCAAAGTTGCTGAAACATGTTTATTTGTGCTGCAAAACACGTTTTGACACTTTCTGCACACTGGGGTGAAGAGCTGAGTCAGTGAGCACTTCTGAGCCTGGCAGGTACATTGGGATTCAACAGTCTGTCAAAACGCGTTTATTTCGGGCTGAAAAACACGTTTTGAAAAGTCTGCTCTACCTTCCCTATAAGTTGCATGGGGGTGACCAAAGTTGCTGAAACATGTTTTTTTGTGCTGCAAAACACGTATTGACACTTTCTGCACACTGGGGTGAAGAGCTGAGTCAGTGAGCAGTTCTGAGCCTGGCAGGTACATTGGGATTCAACAGTCTGTCAAAACGCGTTTATTTCGGGCTGAAAAACACGTTTTGAAAAGTCTGCTGTACCTTCCCTATAAGTTGCATGGGGGTGACCAAAGTTGCTGAAACATGTTTATTTGTGCTGCAAAACACGTATTGACACTTTCTGCACACTGGGGTGAAGAGCTGAGTCAGTGAGCACTTCTGAGCCTGGCAGGTACATTGGGATTCAACAGTCTGTCAAAACGCGTTTATTTCGGGCTGAAAAACACGTTTTGAAAAGTCTGCTGTACCTTCCCTATAAGTTACATGGGGGTGACCAAAGTTGCTGAAACATGTTTATTTGTGCTGCAAAACACGTTTTGACACTTTCTGCACACTGGGGTGAAGAGCTGAGTCAGTGAGCACTTCTGAGCCTGGCAGGTACATTGGGATTCAACAGTCTGTCAAAACGCGTTTATTTCGGGCTGAAAAACACGTTTTGAAAAGTCTGCTGTACCTTCCCTATAAGTTGCATGGGGGTGACCAAAGTTGCTGAAACATGTTTATTTGTGCTGCAAAACACGTATTGACACTTTCTGCACACTGGGGTGAAGAGCTGAGTCAGTGAGCACTTCTGAGCCTGGCAGGTACATTGGGATTCAACAGTCTGTCAAAACGCGTTTATTTCGGGCTGAAAAACACGTTTTGAAAAGTCTGCTGCACCTTCCCTATAAGTTGCATTGGGGTGACCAAAGTTGCTGAAACATGTTTATTTGTGCTGCAAAACACGTTTTGACACTTTCTGCACACTGGGGTGAAGAGCTGAGTCAGTGAGCACTTCTGAGCCTGGCAGGTACATTGGGATTCAACAGTCTGTCAAAACGCGTTTATTTCGGGCTGAAAAACACGTTTTGAAAAGTCTGCTGTACCTTCCCTATAAGTTACATGGGGGTGACCAAAGTTGCTGAAACATGTTTATTTGTGCTGCAAAACACGTTTTGACACTTTCTGCACACTGGGGTGAAGAGCTGAGTCAGTGAGCACTTCTGAGCCTGGCAGGTACATTGGGATTCAACAGTCTGTCAAAACGCGTTTATTTCGGGCTGAAAAACACGTTTTGAAAAGTCAGCTGTTCCTTCCCTATAAGTTACATGGGGGTGACCAAAGTTGCTGAAACATGTTTATTTGTGCTGCAAAACACGTTTTGACACTTTCTGCACACTGGGGTGAAGAGCTGAGTCAGTGAGCACTTCTGAGCCTGGCAGGTACATTGGGATTCAACAGTCTGTCAAAACGCGTTTATGTCGGGCTGAAAAACACGTTTTGAAAAGTCTGCTGTACCTTCCCTATAAGTTGCATGGGGGTGACCAAAGTTGCTGAAACATGTTTATTTGTGCTGCAAAACACGTATTGACACTTTCTGCACACTGGGGTGAAGAGCTGAGTCAGTGAGCACTTCTGAGCCTGGCAGGTACATTGGGATTCAACAGTTTGTCAAAACGCGTTTATTTCGGGCTGAAAAACACGTTTTGAAAAGTCTGCTTTACCTTCCCTATAAGTTACATGGGGGTGACCAAAGTTGCTGAAACATGTTTATTTGTGCTGCAAAACACGTTTTGACACTTTCTGCACACTGGGGTGAAGAGCTGAGTCAGTGAGCACTTCTGAGCCTGGCAGGTACATTGGGATTCAACAGTCTGTCAAAACGCGTTTATTTCGGGCTGAAAAACACGTTTTGAAAAGTCTGCTGTACCTTCCCTATAAGTTGCATGGGGGTGACCAAAGTTGCTGAAACATGTTTATTTGTGCTGCAAAACACGTATTGACACTTTCTGCACACTGGGGTGAAGAGCTGAGTCAGTGAGCACTTCTGAGCCTGGCAGGTACATTGGGATTCAACAGTCTGTCAAAACGCGTTTATTTCGGGCTGAAAAACACGTTTTGAAAAGTCTGCTGTACCTTCCCTATAAGTTGCATGGGGGTGACCAAAGTTGCTGAAACATGTTTATTTGTGCTGCAAAACACGTATTGACACTTTCTGCACACTGGG
This sequence comes from Atractosteus spatula, assembly GCF_055471065.1. Lineage (NCBI taxonomy): Eukaryota > Metazoa > Chordata > Actinopteri > Semionotiformes > Lepisosteidae > Atractosteus > Atractosteus spatula. The sequence goes on from NW_028296611.1 coordinate 108,562, forward strand.
GTGAAGAGCTGAGTCAGTGAGCACTTCTGAGCCTGGCAGGTACATTGGGATTCAACAGTCTGTCAAAACGCGTTTATTTCGGGCTGAAAAACACGTTTTGAAAAGTCTGCTGTACCTTCCCTATAAGTTACATGGGGGTGACCAAAGTTGCTGAAACATGTTTATTTGTGCTGCAAAACACGTTTTGACACTTTCTGCACACTGGGGTGAAGAGCTGAGTCAGTGAGCACTTCTGAGCCTGGCAGGTACATTGGGATTCAACAGTCTGTCAAAACGCGTTTATTTCGGGCTGAAAAACACGTTTTGAAAAGTCTGCTGTACCTTCCCTATAAGTTGCATGGGGGTGACCAAAGTTGCTGAAACATGTTTATTTGTGCTGCAAAACACGTATTGACACTTTCTGCACACTGGGGTGAAGAGCTGAGTCAGTGAGCACTTCTGAGCCTGGCAGGTACATTGGGATTCAACAGTCTGTCAAAACGCGTTTATTTCGGGCTGAAAAACACGTTTTGAAAAGTCTGCTGCACCTTCCCTATAAGTTGCATTGGGGTGACCAAAGTTGCTGAAACATGTTTATTTGTGCTGCAAAACACGTATTGACACTTTCTGCACACTGGGGTGAAGAGCTGAGTCAGTGAGCACTTCTGAGCCTGGCAGGTACATTGGGATTCAACAGTCTGTCAAAACGCGTTTATTTCGGGCTGAAAAACACGTTTTGAAAAGTCTGCTGTACCTTCCCTATAAGTTGCATTGGGGTGACCAAAGTTGCTGAAACATGTTTATTTGTGCTGCAAAACACGTTTTGACACTTTCTGCACACTGGGGTGAAGAGCTGAGTCAGTGAGCACTTCTGAGCCTGGCAGGTACATTGGGATTCAACAGTTTGTCAAAACGCGTTTATTTCGGGCTGAAAAACACGTTTTGAAAAGTCTGCTTTACCTTCCCTATAAGTTACATGGGGGTGACCAAAGTTGCTGAAACATGTTTATTTGTGCTGCAAAACACGTTTTGACACTTTCTGCACACTGGGGTGAAGAGCTGAGTCAGTGAGCACTTCTGAGCCTGGCAGGTACATTGGGATTCAACAGTCTGTCAAAACGCGTTTATTTCGGGCTGAAAAACACGTTTTGAAAAGTCTGCTGTACCTTCCCTATAAGTTGCATGGGGGTGACCAAAGTTGCTGAAACATGTTTATTTGTGCTGCAAAACACGTATTGACACTTTCTGCACACTGGGGTGAAGAGCTGAGTCAGTGAGCACTTCTGAGCCTGGCAGGTACATTGGGATTCAACAGTCTGTCAAAACGCGTTTATTTCGGGCTGAAAAACACGTTTTGAAAAGTCTGCTGTACCTTCCCTATAAGTTGCATTGGGGTGACCAAAGTTGCTGAAACATGTTTATTTGTGCTGCAAAACACGTATTGACACTTTCTGCACACTGGGGTGAAGAGCTGAGTCAGTGAGCACGTCTGAGCCTGGCAGGTACATTGGGATTCAACAGTCTGTCAAAACGCGTTTATTTCGGGCTGAAAAACACGTTTTGAAAAGTCTGCTGTACCTTCCCTATAAGTTGCATTGGGGTGACCAAAGTTGCTGAAACATGTTTATTTGTGCTGCAAAACACGTATTGACACTTTCTGCACACTGGGGTGAAGAGCTGAGTCAGTGAGCACTTCTGAGCCTGGCAGGTACATTGGGATTCAACAGTCTGTCAAAACGCGTTTATTTCGGGCTGAAAAACACGTTTTGAAAAGTCTGCTGTACCTTCCCTATAAGTTGCATTGGGGTGACCAAAGTTGCTGAAACATGTTTATTTGTGCTGCAAAACACGTTTTGACACTTTCTGCACACTGGGGTGAAGAGCTGAGTCAGTGAGCACTTCTGAGCCTGGCAGGTACATTGGGATTCAACAGTCTGTCAAAACGCGTTTATTTCGGGCTGAAAAACACGTTTTGAAAAGTCTGCTGTACCTTCCCTATAAGTTGCATGGGGGTGACCAAAGTTGCTGAAACATGTTTATTTGTGCTGCAAAACACGTATTGACACTTTCTGCACACTGGGGTGAAGAGCTGAGTCAGTGAGCACTTCTGAGCCTGGCAGGTACATTGGGATTCAACAGTCTGTCAAAACGCGTTTATTTCGGGCTGAAAAACACGTTTTGAAAAGTCTGCTGTACCTTCCCTATAAGTTGCATGGGGGTGACCAAAGTTGCTGAAACATGTTTATTTGTGCTGCAAAACACGTATTGACACTTTCTGCACACTGGGGTGAAGAGCTGAGTCAGTGAGCACTTCTGAGCCTGGCAGGTACTTTGGGATTCAACAGTCTGTCAAAACGCGTTTATTTCGGGCTGAAAAACACGTTTTGAAAAGTCTGCTGTACCTTCCCTATAAGTTACATGGGGGTGACCAAAGTTGCTGAAACATGTTTATTTGTGCTGCAAAACACGTTTTGATACTTTCTGCACACTGGGGTGAAGAGCTGAGTCAGTGAGCACTTCTGAGCCTGGCAGGTACATTGGGATTCAACAGTCTGTCAAAACGCGTTTATTTCGGGCTGAAAAACACGTTTTGAAAAGTCTGCTGTACCTTCCCTATAAGTTGCATGGGGGTGACCAAAGTTGCTGAAACATGTTTATTTGTGCTGCAAAACACGTATTGACACTTTCTGCACACTGGGGTGAAGAGCTGAGTCAGTGAGCACTTCTGAGCCTGGCAGGTACATTGGGATTCAACAGTCTGTCAAAACGCGTTTATTTCGGGCTGAAAAACACGTTTTGAAAAGTCTGCTGTACCTTCCCTATAAGTTGCATTGGGGTGACCAAAGTTGCTGAAACATGTTTATTTGTGCTGCAAAACACGTTTTGACACTTTCTGCACACTGGGGTGAAGAGCTGAGTCAGTGAGCACTTCTGAGCCTGGCAGGTACATTGGGATTCAACAGTCTGTCAAAACGCGTTTATTTCGGGCTGAAAAACACGTTTTGAAAAGTCTGCTGTACCTTCCCTATAAGTTACATGGGGGTGACCAAAGTTGCTGAAACATGTTTATTTGTGCTGCAAAACACGTTTTGACACTTTCTGCACACTGGGGTGAAGAGCTGAGTCAGTGAGCACTTCTGAGCCTGGCAGGTACATTGGGATTCAACAGTCTGTCAAAACGCGTTTATTTCGGGCTGAAAAACACGTTTTGAAAAGTCAGCTGTTCCTTCCCTATAAGTTACATGGGGGTGACCAAAGTTGCTGAAACATGTTTATTTGTGCTGCAAAACACGTTTTGACACTTTCTGCACACTGGGGTGAAGAGCTGAGTCAGTGAGCACTTCTGAGCCTGGCAGGTACATTGGGATTCAACAGTCTGTCAAAACGCGTTTATTTCGGGCTGAAAAACACGTTTTGAAAAGTCTGCTGTACCTTCCCTATAAGTTGCATGGGGGTGACCAAAGTTGCTGAAACATGTTTATTTGTGCTGCAAAACACGTATTGACACTTTCTGCACACTGGGGTGAAGAGCTGAGTCAGTGAGCACTTCTGAGCCTGGCAGGTACATTGGGATTCAACAGTTTGTCAAAACGCGTTTATTTCGGGCTGAAAAACACGTTTTGAAAAGTCTGCTGTACCTTCCCTATAAGTTACATGGGGGTGACCAAAGTTGCTGAAACATGTTTATTTGTGCTGCAAAACACGTTTTGACACTTTCTGCACACTGGGGTGAAGAGCTGAGTCAGTGAGCACTTCTGAGCCTGGCAGGTACATTGGGATTCAACAGTCTGTCAAAACGCGTTTATTTCGGGCTGAAAAACACGTTTTGAAAAGTCTGCTGTACCTTCCCTATAAGTTGCATGGGGGTGACCAAAGTTGCTGAAACATGTTTATTTGTGCTGCAAAACACGTATTGACACTTTCTGCACACTGGGGTGAAGAGCTGAGTCAGTGAGCACTTCTGAGCCTGGCAGGTACATTGGGATTCAACAGTCTGTCAAAACGCGTTTATTTCGGGCTGAAAAACACGTTTTGAAAAGTCTGCTGTACCTTCCCTATAAGTTGCATTGGGGTGACCAAAGTTGCTGAAACATGTTTATTTGTGCTGCAAAACACGTTTTGACACTTTCTGCACACTGGGGTAAAGAGCTGAATCAGTGAGCACTTCTGAGCCTGGCAGGTACATTGGGATTCAACAGTCTGTCAAAACGCGTTTATTTCGGGCTGAAAAACACGTTTTGAAAAGTCTGCTCTACCTTCCCTAAAAGTTGCATGGGGGTGACCAAAGTTGCTGAAACATGTTTTTTTGTGCTGCAAAACACGTATTGACACTTTCTGCACACTGGGGTGAAGAGCTGAGTCAGTGAGCACTTCTGAGCCTGGCAGGTACATTGGGATTCAACAGTCTGTCAAAACGCGTTTATTTCGGGCTGAAAAACACGTTTTGAAAAGTCTGCTGTACCTTCCCTATAAGTTGCATGGGGGTGACCAAAGTTGCTGAAACATGTTTATTTGTGCTGCAAAACACGTATTGACACTTTCTGCACACTGGGGTGAAGAGCTGAGTCAGTGAGCACTTCTGAGCCTGGCAGGTACATTGGGATTCAACAGTCTGTCAAAACGCGTTTATTTCGGGCTGAAAAACACGTTTTGAAAAGTCTGCTGTACCTTCCCTATAAGTTACATGGGGGTGACCAAACTTGCTGAAACATGTTTATTTGTGCTGCAAAACACGTTTTGACACTTTCTGCACACTGGGGTGAAGAGCTGAGTCAGTGAGCACTTCTGAGCCTGGCAGGTACATTGGGATTCAACAGTCTGTCAAAACGCGTTTATTTCGGGCTGAAAAACACGTTTTGAAAAGTCTGCTGTACCTTCCCTATAAGTTGCATGGGGGTGACCAAAGTTGCTGAAACATGTTTATTTGTGCTGCAAAACACGTATTGACACTTTCTGCACACTGGGGTGAAGAGCTGAGTCAGTGAGCACTTCTGAGCCTGGCAGGTACATTGGGATTCAACAGTCTGTCAAAACGCGTTTATTTCGGGCTGAAAAACACGTTTTGAAAAGTCTGCTGCACCTTCCCTATAAGTTGCATTGGGGTGACCAAAGTTGCTGAAACATGTTTATTTGTGCTGCAAAACACGTTTTGACACTTTCTGCACACTGGGGTGAAGAGCTGAGTCAGTGAGCACTTCTGAGCCTGGCAGGTACATTGGGATTCAACAGTCTGTCAAAACGCGTTTATTTCGGGCTGAAAAACACGTTTTGAAAAGTCTGCTGTACCTTCCCTATAAGTTACATGGGGGTGACCAAAGTTGCTGAAACATGTTTATTTGTGCTGCAAAACACGTTTTGACACTTTCTGCACACTGGGGTGAAGAGCTGAGTCAGTGAGCACTTCTGAGCCTGGCAGGTACATTGGGATTCAACAGTCTGTCAAAACGCGTTTATTTCGGGCTGAAAAACACGTTTTGAAAAGTCTGCTGTACCTTCCCTATAAGTTGCATGGGGGTGACCAAAGTTGCTGAAACATGTTTATTTGTGCTGCAAAACACGTATTGACACTTTCTGCACACTGGGGTGAAGAGCTGAGTCAGTGAGCACTTCTGAGCCTGGCAGGTACATTGGGATTCAACAGTCTGTCAAAACGCGTTTATTTCGGGCTGAAAAACACGTTTTGAAAAGTCTGCTGTACCTTCCCTATAAGTTGCATTGGGGTGACCAAAGTTGCTGAAACATGTTTATTTGTGCTGCAAAACACGTTTTGACACTTTCTGCACACTGGGGTGAAGAGCTGAGTCAGTGAGCACTTCTGAGCCTGGCAGGTACATTGGGATTCAACAGTCTGTCAAAACGCGTTTATTTCGGGCTGAAAAACACGTTTTGAAAAGTCAGCTGTTCCTTCCCTATAAGTTACATGGGGGTGACCAAAGTTGCTGAAACATGTTTATTTGTGCTGCAAAACACGTTTTGACACTTTCTGCACACTGGGGTGAAGAGCTGAGTCAGTGAGCACTTCTGAGCCTGGCAGGTACATTGGGATTCAACAGTCTGTCAAAACGCGTTTATTTCGGGCTGAAAAACACGTTTTGAAAAGTCTGCTGTACCTTCCCTATAAGTTGCATGGGGGTGACCAAAGTTGCTGAAACATGTTTATTTGTGCTGCAAAACACGTATTGACACTTTCTGCACACTGGGGTGAAGAGCTGAGTCAGTGAGCACTTCTGAGCCTGGCAGGTACATTGGGATTCAACAGTTTGTCAAAACGCGTTTATTTCGGGCTGAAAAACACGTTTTGAAAAGTCTGCTGTACCTTCCCTATAAGTTACATGGGGGTGACCAAAGTTGCTGAAACATGTTTATTTGTGCTGCAAAACACGTTTTGACACTTTCTGCACACTGGGGTGAAGAGCTGAGTCAGTGAGCACTTCTGAGCCTGGCAGGTACATTGGGATTCAACAGTCTGTCAAAACGCGTTTATTTCGGGCTGAAAAACACGTTTTGAAAAGTCTGCTGTACCTTCCCTATAAGTTGCATGGGGGTGACCAAAGTTGCTGAAACATGTTTATTTGTGCTGCAAAACACGTATCGACACTTTCTGCACACTGGGGTGAAGAGCTGAGTCAGTGAGCACTTCTGAGCCTGGCAGGTACATTGGGATTCAACAGTCTGTCAAAACGCGTTTATTTCGGGCTGAAAAACACGTTTTGAAAAGTCTGCTGTACCTTCCCTATAAGTTGCATTGGGGTGACCAAAGTTGCTGAAACATGTTTATTTGTGCTGCAAAACACGTTTTGACACTTTCTGCACACTGGGGTGAAGAGCTGAGTCAGTGAGCACTTCTGAGCCTGGCAGGTACATTGGGATTCAACAGTCTGTCAAAACGCGTTTATTTCGGGCTGAAAAACACGTTTTGAAAAGTCTGCTCTACCTTCCCTAAAAGTTGCATGGGGGTGACCAAAGTTGCTGAAACATGTTTTTTTGTGCTGCAAAACACGTATTGACACTTTCTGCACACTGGGGTGAAGAGCTGAGTCAGTGAGCACTTCTGAGCCTGGCAGTTACATTGGGATTCAACAGTCTGTCAAAACGCGTTTATTTCGGGCTGAAAAACACGTTTTGAAAAGTCTGCTGTACCTTCCCTATAAGTTGCATGGGGGTGACCAAAGTTGCTGAAACATGTTTATTTGTGCTGCAAAACACGTATTGACACTTTCTGCACACTGGGGTGAAGAGCTGAGTCAGTGAGCACTTCTGAGCCTGGCAGGTACATTGGGATTCAACAGTCTGTCAAAACGCGTTTATTTCGGGCTGAAAAACACGTTTTGAAAAGTCTGCTGTACCTTCCCTATAAGTTACATGGGGGTGACCAAACTTGCTGAAACATGTTTATTTGTGCTGCAAAACACGTATTGACACTTTCTGCACACTGGGGTGAAGAGCTGAGTCAGTGAGCACGTCTGAGCCTGGCAGGTACATTGGGATTCAACAGTCTGTCAAAACGCGTTTATTTCGGGCTGAAAAACACGTTTTGAAAAGTCTGCTGTACCTTCCCTATAAGTTGCATGGGGGTGACCAAAGTTGCTGAAACATGTTTATTTGTGCTGCAAAACACGTATTGACACTTTCTGCACACTGGGGTGAAGAGCTGAGTCAGTGAGCACTTCTGAGCCTGGCAGGTACATTGGGATTCAACAGTCTGTCAAAACGCGTTTATTTCGGGCTGAAAAACACGTTTTGAAAAGTCTGCTGCACCTTCCCTATAAGTTGCATGGGGGTGACCAAAGTTGCTGAAACATGTTTATTTGTGCTGCAAAACACGTTTTGACACTTTCTGCACACTGGGGTGAAGAGCTGAGTCAGTGAGCACTTCTGAGCCTGGCAGGTACATTGGGATTCAACAGTCTGTCAAAACGCGTTTATTTCGGGCTGAAAAACACGTTTTGAAAAGTCTGCTGTACCTTCCCTATAAGTTACATGGGGGTGACCAAAGTTGCTGAAACATGTTTATTTGTGCTGCAAAACACGTTTTGACACTTTCTGCACACTGGGGTGAAGAGCTGAGTCAGTGAGCACTTCTGAGCCTGGCAGGTACATTGGGATTCAACAGTCTGTCAAAACGCGTTTATTTCGGGCTGAAAAACACGTTTTGAAAAGTCAGCTGTTCCTTCCCTATAAGTTACATGGGGGTGACCAAAGTTGCTGAAACATGTTTATTTGTGCTGCAAAACACGTATTGACACTTTCTGCACACTGGGGTGAAGAGCTGAGTCAGTGAGCACTTCTGAGCCTGGCAGGTACATTGGGATTCAACAGTCTGTCAAAACGCGTTTATTTCGGGCTGAAAAACACGTTTTGAAAAGTCTGCTGTACCTTCCCTATAAGTTGCATGGGGGTGACCAAAGTTGCTGAAACATGTTTATTTGTGCTGCAAAACACGTATTGACACTTTCTGCACACTGGGGTGAAGAGCTGAGTCAGTGAGCACTTCTGAGCCTGGCAGGTACATTGGGATTCAACAGTCTGTCAAAACGCGTTTATTTCGGGCTGAAAAACACGTTTTGAAAAGTCTGCTGTACCTTCCCTATAAGTTACATGGGGGTGACCAAAGTTGCTGAAACATGTTTATTTGTGCTGCAAAACACGTATTGACACTTTCTGCACACTGGGGTGAAGAGCTGAGTCAGTGAGCACTTCTGAGCCTGGCAGGTACATTGGGATTCAACAGTCTGTCAAAACGCGTTTATTTCGGGCTGAAAAACACGTTTTGAAAAGTCAGCTGTTCCTTCCCTATAAGTTACATGGGGGTGACCAAAGTTGCTGAAACATGTTTATTTGTGCTGCAAAACACGTTTTGACACTTTCTGCACACTGGGGTGAAGAGCTGAGTCAGTGAGCACTTCTGAGCCTGGCAGGTACATTGGGATTCAACAGTCTGTCAAAACGCGTTTATTTCGGGCTGAAAAACACGTTTTGAAAAGTCTGCTGTACCTTCCCTATAAGTTGCATGGGGGTGACCAAAGTTGCTGAAACATGTTTATTTGTGCTGCAAAACACGTATTGACACTTTCTGCACACTGGGGTGAAGAGCTGAGTCAGTGAGCACTTCTGAGCCTGGCAGGTACATTGGGATTCAACAGTTTGTCAAAACGCGTTTATTTCGGGCTGAAAAACACGTTTTGAAAAGTCTGCTGTACCTTCCCTATAAGTTACATGGGGGTGACCAAAGTTGCTGAAACATGTTTATTTGTGCTGCAAAACACGTTTTGACACTTTCTGCACACTGGGGTGAAGAGCTGAGTCAGTGAGCACTTCTGAGCCTGGCAGGTACATTGGGATTCAACAGTCTGTCAAAACGCGTTTATTTCGGGCTGAAAAACACGTTTTGAAAAGTCTGCTGTACCTTCCCTATAAGTTGCATGGGGGTGACCAAAGTTGCTGAAACATGTTTATTTGTGCTGCAAAACACGTATTGACACTTTCTGCACACTGGGGTGAAGAGCTGAGTCAGTGAGCACTTCTGAGCCTGGCAGGTACATTGGGATTCAACAGTCTGTCAAAACGCGTTTATTTCGGGCTGAAAAACACGTTTTGAAAAGTCTGCTGTACCTTCCCTATAAGTTACATGGGGGTGACCAAAGTTGCTGAAACATGTTTATTTGTGCTGCAAAACACGTTTTGACACTTTCTGCACACTGGGGTGAAGAGCTGAGTCAGTGAGCACTTCTGAGCCTGGCAGGTACATTGGGATTCAACAGTCTGTCAAAACGCGTTTATTTCGGGCTGAAAAACACGTTTTGAAAAGTCTGCTGTACCTTCCCTATAAGTTGCATGGGGGTGACCAAAGTTGCTGAAACATGTTTATTTGTGCTGCAAAACACGTATTGACACTTTCTGCACACTGGGGTGAAGAGCTGAGTCAGTGAGCACTTCTGAGCCTGGCAGGTACATTGGGATTCAACAGTCTGTCAAAACGCGTTTATTTCGGGCTGAAAAACACGTTTTGAAAAGTCTGCTGTACCTTCCCTATAAGTTGCATGGGGGTGACCAAAGTTGCTGAAACATGTTTATTTGTGCTGCAAAACACGTATTGACACTTTCTGCACACTGGGGTGAAGAGCTGAGTCAGTGAGCACTTCTGAGCCTGGCAGGTACATTGGGATTCAACAGTCTGTCAAAACGCGTTTATTTCGGGCTGAAAAACACGTTTTGAAAAGTCTGCTGTACCTTCCCTATAAGTTACATGGGGGTGACCAAAGTTGCTGAAACATGTTTATTTGTGCTGCAAAACACGTTTTGACACTTTCTGCACACTGGGGTGAAGAGCTGAGTCAGTGAGCACTTCTGAGCCTGGCAGGTACATTGGGATTCAACAGTCTGTCAAAACGCGTTTATTTCGGGCTGAAAAACACGTTTTGAAAAGTCTGCTGTACCTTCCCTATAAGTTGCATGGGGGTGACCAAAGTTGCTGAAACATGTTTATTTGTGCTGCAAAACACGTATTGACACTTTCTGCACACTGGGGTGAAGAGCTGAGTCAGTGAGCACTTCTGAGCCTGGCAGGTACATTGGGATTCAACAGTCTGTCAAAACGCGTTTATTTCGGGCTGAAAAACACGTTTTGAAAAGTCTGCTGTACCTTCCCTATAAGTTGCATTGGGGTGACCAAAGTTGCTGAAACATGTTTATTTGTGCTGCAAAACACGTTTTGACACTTTCTGCACACTGGGGTGAAGAGCTGAGTCAGTGAGCACTTCTGAGCCTGGCAGGTACATTGGGATTCAACAGTCTGTCAAAACGCGTTTATTTCGGGCTGAAAAACACGTTTTGAAAAGTCAGCTGTACCTTCCCTATAAGTTGCATGGGGGTGACCAAAGTTGCTGAAACATGTTTATTTGTGCTGCAAAACACGTATTGACACTTTCTGCACACTGGGGTGAAGAGCTGAGTCAGTGAGCACTTCTGAGCCTGGCAGGTACATTGGGATTCAACAGTCTGTCAAAACGCGTTTATTTCGGGCTGAAAAACACGTTTTGAAAAGTCTGCTGTACCTTCCCTATAAGTTGCATGGGGGTGACCAAAGTTGCTGAAACATGTTTATTTGTGCTGCAAAACACGTATTGACACTTTCTGCACACTGGGGTGAAGAGCTGAGTCAGTGAGCACTTCTGAGCCTGGCAGGTACATTGGGATTCAACAGTCTGTCAAAACGTGTTTATTTCGGGCTGAAAAACACGGTTTGAAAAGTCTGCTGTACCTTCCCTATAAGTTACATGGGGGTGACCAAAGTTGCTGAAACATGTTTATTTGTGCTGCAAAACACGTTTTGACACTTTCTGCACACTGGGGTGAAGAGCTGAGTCAGTGAGCACTTCTGAGCCTGGCAGGTACATTGGGATTCAACAGTCTGTCAAAACGCGTTTATTTCGGGCTGAAAAACACGTTTTGAAAAGTCTGCTGTACCTTCCCTATAAGTTGCATGGGGGTGACCAAAGTTGCTGAAACATGTTTATTTGTGCTGCAAAACACGTATTGACACTTTCTGCACACTAGGGTGAAGAGCTGAGTCAGTGAGCACTTCTGAGCCTGGCAGGTACATTGGGATTCAACAGTCTGTCAAAACGCGTTTATTTCAGGCTGAAAAACACGTTTTGAAAAGTCTGCTGTACCTTCCCTATAAGTTGCATTGGGGTGACCAAAGTTGCTGAAACATGTTTATTTGTGCTGCAAAACACGTTTTGACACTTTCTGCACACTGGGGTGAAGAGCTGAGTCAGTGAGCACTTCTGAGCCTGGCAGGTACATTGGGATTCAACAGTCTGTCAAAACGCGTTTATTTCGGGCTGAAAAACATGTTTTGAAAAGTCTGCTGTACCTTCCCTATAAGTTGCATGGGGGTGACCAAAGTTGCTGAAACATGTTTATTTGTGCTGCAAAACACGTATTGACACTTTCTGCACACTGGGGTGAAGAGCTGAGTCAGTGAGCACTTCTGAGCCTGGCAGGTACATTGGGATTCAACAGTCTGTCAAAACGCGTTTATTTCGGGCTGAAAAACACGTTTTGAAAAGTCTGCTGTACCTTCCCTATAAGTTACATGGGGGTGACCAAAGTTGCTGAAACATGTTTATTTGTGCTGCAAAACACGTTTTGACACTTTCTGCACACTGGGGTGAAGAGCTGAGTCAGTGAGCACTTCTGAGCCTGGCAGGTACATTGGGATTCAACAGTCTGTCAAAACGCGTTTATTTCGGGCTGAAAAACACGTTTTGAAAAGTCTGCTGTACCTTCCCTATAAGTTACATGGGGGTGACCAAAGTTGCTGAAACATGTTTATTTGTGCTGCAAAACACGTTTTGACACTTTCTGCACACTGGGGTGAAGAGCTGAGTCAGTGAGCACTTCTGAGCCTGGCAGGTACATTGGGATTCAACAGTCTGTCAAAACGCGTTTATTTCGGGCTGAAAAACACGTTTTGAAAAGTCAGCTGTTCCTTCCCTATAAGTTACATGGGGGTGACCAAAGTTGCTGAAACATGTTTATTTGTGCTGCAAAACACGTTTTGACACTTTCTGCACACTGGGGTGAAGAGCTGAGTCAGTGAGCACTTCTGAGCCTGGCAGGTACATTGGGATTCAACAGTCTGTCAAAACGCGTTTATTTCGGGCTGAAAAACACGTTTTGAAAAGTCTGCTGTACCTTCCCTATAAGTTGCATGGGGGTGACCAAAGTTGCTGAAACATGTTTATTTGTGCTGCAAAACACGTATTGACACTTTCTGCACACTGGGGTGAAGAGCTGAGTCAGTGAGCACTTCTGAGCCTGGCAGGTACATTGGGATTCAACAGTCTGTCAAAACGCGTTTATTTCGGGCTGAAAAACACGTTTTGAAAAGTCTGCTGTACCTTCCCTATAAGTTGCATTGGGGTGACCAAAGTTGCTGAAACATGTTTATTTGTGCTGCAAAACACGTTTTGACACTTTCTGCACACTGGGGTGAAGAGCTGAGTCAGTGAGCACTTCTGAGCCTGGCAGGTACATTGGGATTCAACAGTCTGTCAAAACGCGTTTATTTCGGGCTGAAAAACACGTTTTGAAAAGTCTGCTGTACCTTCCCTATAAGTTACATGGGGGTGACCAAAGTTGCTGAAACATGTTTATTTGTGCTGCAAAACACGTTTTGACACTTTCTGCACACTGGGGTGAAGAGCTGAGTCAGTGAGCACTTCTGAGCCTGGCAGGTACATTGGGATTCAACAGTCTGTCAAAACGCGTTTATTTCGGGCTGAAAAACACGTTTTGAAAAGTCTGCTGTACCTTCCCTATAAGTTGCATGGGGGTGACCAAAGTTGCTGAAACATGTTTATTTGTGCTGCAAAACACGTATTGACACTTTCTGCACACTGGGGTGAAGAGCTGAGTCAGTGAGCACTTCTGAGCCTGGCAGGTACATTGGGATTCAACAGTCTGTCAAAACGCGTTTATTTCGGGCTGAAAAACACGTTTTGAAAAGTCTGCTGTACCTTCCCTATAAGTTGCATGGAGGTGACCAAAGTTGCTGAAACATGTTTATTTGTGCTGCAAAACACGTATTGACACTTTCTGCACACTGGGGTGAAGAGCTGAGTCAGTGAGCACTTCTGAGCCTGGCAGGTACATTGGGATTCAACAGTCTGTCAAAACGCGTTTATTTCGGGCTGAAAAACACGTTTTGAAAAGTCTGCTGTACCTTCCCTATAAGTTACATGGGGGTGACCAAAGTTGCTGAAACATGTTTATTTGTGCTGCAAATCACGTTTTGACACTTTCTGCACACTGGGGTGAAGAGCTGAGTCAGTGAGCACTTCTGAGCCTGGCAGGTACATTGGGATTCAACAGTCTGTCAAAACGCGTTTATTTCGGGCTGAAAAACACGTTTTGAAAAGTCAGCTGTTCCTTCCCTATAAGTTACATGGGGGTGACCAAAGTTGCTGAAACATGTTTATTTGTGCTGCAAAACACGTTTTGACACTTTCTGCACACTGGGGTGAAGAGCTGAGTCAGTGAGCACTTCTGAGCCTGGCAGGTACATTGGGATTCAACAGTCTGTCAAAACGCGTTTATTTCGGGCTGAAAAACACGTTTTGAAAAGTCTGCTGTACCTTCCCTATAAGTTGCATGGGGGTGACCAAAGTTGCTGAAACATGTTTATTTGTGCTGCAAAACACGTATTGACACTTTCTGCACACTGGGGTGAAGAGCTGAGTCAGTGAGCACTTCTGAGCCTGGCAGGTACATTGGGATTCAACAGTCTGTCAAAACGCGTTTATTTCGGGCTGAAAAACACGTTTTGAAAAGTCTGCTGTACCTTCCCTATAAGTTACATGGGGGTGACCAAAGTTGCTGAAACATGTTTATTTGTGCTGCAAAACACGTTTTGACACTTTCTGCACACTGGGGTGAAGAGCTGAGTCAGTGAGCACTTCTGAGCCTGGCAGGTACATTGGGATTCAACAGTCTGTCAAAACGCGTTTATTTCGGGCTGAAAAACACGTTTTGAAAAGTCTGCTGTACCTTCCCTATAAGTTACATGGGGGTGACCAAAGTTGCTGAAACATGTTTATTTGTGCTGCAAAACACGTTTTGACACTTTCTGCACACTGGGGTGAAGAGCTGAGTCAGTGAGCACTTCTGAGCCTGGCAGGTACATTGGGATTCAACAGTCTGTCAAAACGCGTTTATTTCGGGCTGAAAAACACGTTTTGAAAAGTCAGCTGTTCCTTCCCTATAAGTTACATGGGGGTGACCAAAGTTGCTGAAACATGTTTATTTGTGCTGCAAAACACGTTTTGACACTTTCTGCACACTGGGGTGAAGAGCTGAGTCAGTGAGCACTTCTGAGCCTGGCAGGTACATTGGGATTCAACAGTCTGTCAAAACGCGTTTATTTCGGGCTGAAAAACACGTTTTGAAAAGTCTGCTGTACCTTCCCTATAAGTTGCATGGGGGTGACCAAAGTTGCTGAAACATGTTTATTTGTGCTGCAAAACACGTATTGACACTTTCTGCACACTGGGGTGAAGAGCTGAGTCAGTGAGCACTTCTGAGCCTGGCAGGTACATTGGGATTCAACAGTTTGTCAAAACGCGTTTATTTCGGGCTGAAAAACACGTTTTGAAAAGTCTGCTGTACCTTCCCTATAAGTTACATGGGGGTGACCAAAGTTGCTGAAACATGTTTATTTGTGCTGCAAAACACGTTTTGACACTTTCTGCACACTGGGGTGAAGAGCTGAGTCAGTGAGCACTTCTGAGCCTGGCAGGTACATTGGGATTCAACAGTCTGTCAAAACGCGTTTATTTCGGGCTGAAAAACACGTTTTGAAAAGTCTGCTGTACCTTCCCTATAAGTTGCATGGGGGTGACCAAAGTTGCTGAAACATGTTTATTTGTGCTGCAAAACACGTATTGACACTTTCTGCACACTGGGGTGAAGAGCTGAGTCAGTGAGCACTTCTGAGCCTGGCAGGTACATTGGGATTCAACAGTCTGTCAAAACGCGTTTATTTCGGGCTGAAAAACACGTTTTGAAAAGTCTGCTGTACCTTCCCTATAAGTTGCATTGGGGTGACCAAAGTTGCTGAAACATGTTTATTTGTGCTGCAAAACACGTTTTGACACTTTCTGCACACTGGGGTGAAGAGCTGAGTCAGTGAGCACTTCTGAGCCTGGCAGGTACATTGGGATTCAACAGTCTGTCAAAACGCGTTTATTTCGGGCTGAAAAACACGTTTTGAAAAGTCTGCTCTACCTTCCCTAAAAGTTGCATGGGGGTGACCAAAGTTGCTGAAACATGTTTTTTTGTGCTGCAAAACACGTATTGACACTTTCTGCACACTGGGGTGAAGAGCTGAGTCAGTGAGCACTTCTGAGCCTGGCAGGTACATTGGGATTCAACAGTCTGTCAAAACGCGTTTATTTCGGGCTGAAAAACACGTTTTGAAAAGTCTGCTGTACCTTCCCTATAAGTTGCATGGGGGTGACCAAAGTTGCTGAAACATGTTTATTTGTGCTTCAAAACACGTATTGACACTTTCTGCACACTGGGGTGAAGAGCTGAGTCAGTGAGCACTTCTGAGCCTGGCAGGTACATTGGGATTCAACAGTCTGTCAAAACGCGTTTATTTCGGGCTGAAAAACACGTTTTGAAAAGTCTGCTGTACCTTCCCTATAAGTTACATGGGGGTGACCAAACTTGCTGAAACATGTTTATTTGTGCTGCAAAACACGTTTTGACACTTTCTGCACACTGGGGTGAAGAGCTGAGTCAGTGAGCACTTCTGAGCCTGGCAGGTACATTGGGATTCAACAGTCTGTCAAAACGCGTTTATTTCGGGCTGAAAAACACGTTTTGAAAAGTCTGCTGTACCTTCCCTATAAGTTACATGGGGGTGACCAAAGTTGCTGAAACATGTTTATTTGTGCTGCAAAACACGTTTTGACACTTTCTGCACACTGGGGTGAAGAGCTGAGTCAGTGAGCACTTCTGAGCCTGGCAGGTACATTGGGATTCAACAGTCTGTCAAAACGCGTTTATTTCGGGCTGAAAAACACGTTTTGAAAAGTCAGCTGTTCCTTCCCTATAAGTTACATGGGGGTGACCAAAGTTGCTGAAACATGTTTATTTGTGCTGCAAAACACGTTTTGACACTTTCTGCACACTGGGGTGAAGAGCTGAGTCAGTGAGCACTTCTGAGCCTGGCAGGTACATTGGGATTCAACAGTCTGTCAAAACGCGTTTATTTCGGGCTGAAAAACACGTTTTGAAAAGTCTGCTGTACCTTCCCTATAAGTTGCATGGGGGTGACCAAAGTTGCTGAAACATGTTTATTTGTGCTGCAAAACACGTATTGACACTTTCTGCACACTGGGGTGAAGAGCTGAGTCAGTGAGCACTTCTGAGCCTGGCAGGTACATTGGGATTCAACAGTTTGTCAAAACGCGTTTATTTCGGGCTGAAAAACACGTTTTGAAAAGTCTGCTGTACCTTCCCTATAAGTTACATGGGGGTGACCAAAGTTGCTGAAACATGTTTATTTGTGCTGCAAAACACGTTTTGACACTTTCTGCACACTGGGGTGAAGAGCTGAGTCAGTGAGCACTTCTGAGCCTGGCAGGTACATTGGGATTCAACAGTCTGTCAAAACGCGTTTATTTCGGGCTGAAAAACACGTTTTGAAAAGTCTGCTGTACCTTCCCTATAAGTTGCATGGGGGTGACCAAAGTTGCTGAAACATGTTTATTTGTGCTGCAAAACACGTATTGACACTTTCTGCACACTGGGGTGAAGAGCTGAGTCAGTGAGCACTTCTGAGCCTGGCAGGTACATTGGGATTCAACAGTCTGTCAAAACGCGTTTATTTCGGGCTGAAAAACACGTTTTGAAAAGTCTGCTGTACCTTCCCTATAAGTTGCATTGGGGTGACCAAAGTTGCTGAAACATGTTTATTTGTGCTGCAAAACACGTTTTGACACTTTCTGCACACTGGGGTGAAGAGCTGAGTCAGTGAGCACTTCTGAGCCTGGCAGGTACATTGGGATTCAACAGTCTGTCAAAACGCGTTTATTTCGGGCTGAAAAACACGTTTTGAAAAGTCTGCTCTACCTTCCCTAAAAGTTGCATGGGGGTGACCAAAGTTGCTGAAACATGTTTTTTTGTGCTGCAAAACACGTATTGACACTTTCTGCACACTGGGGTGAAGAGCTGAGTCAGTGAGCACTTCTGAGCCTGGCAGGTACATTGGGATTCAACAGTCTGTCAAAACGCGTTTATTTCGGGCTGAAAAACACGTTTTGAAAAGTCTGCTGTACCTTCCCTATAAGTTGCATGGGGGTGACCAAAGTTGCTGAAACATGTTTATTTGTGCTGCAAAACACGTATTGACACTTTCTGCACACTGGGGTGAAGAGCTGAGTCAGTGAGCACTTCTGAGCCTGGCAGGTACATTGGGATTCAACAGTCTGTCAAAACGCGTTTATTTCGGGCTGAAAAACACGTTTTGAAAAGTCTGCTGTACCTTCCCTATAAGTTACATGGGGGTGACCAAACTTGCTGAAACATGTTTATTTGTGCTGCAAAACACGTATTGACACTTTCTGCACACTGGGGTGAAGAGCTGAGTCAGTGAGCACGTCTGAGCCTGGCAGGTACATTGGGATTCAACAGTCTGTCAAAACGCGTTTATTTCGGGCTGAAAAACACGTTTTGAAAAGTCTGCTGTACCTTCCCTATAAGTTGCATGGGGGTGACCAAAGTTGCTGAAACATGTTTATTTGTGCTGCAAAACACGTATTGACACTTTCTGCACACTGGGGTGAAGAGCTGAGTCAGTGAGCACTTCTGAGCCTGGCAGGTACATTGGGATTCAACAGTCTGTCAAAACGCGTTTATTTCGGGCTGAAAAACACGTTTTGAAAAGTCTGCTGCACCTTCCCTATAAGTTGCATGGGGGTGACCAAAGTTGCTGAAACATGTTTATTTGTGCTGCAAAACACGTTTTGACACTTTCTGCACACTGGGGTGAAGAGCTGAGTCAGTGAGCACTTCTGAGCCTGGCAGGTACATTGGGATTCAACAGTCTGTCAAAACGCGTTTATTTCGGGCTGAAAAACACGTTTTGAAAAGTCTGCTGTACCTTCCCTATAAGTTACATGGGGGTGACCAAAGTTGCTGAAACATGTTTATTTGTGCTGCAAAACACGTTTTGACACTTTCTGCACACTGGGGTGAAGAGCTGAGTCAGTGAGCACTTCTGAGCCTGGCAGGTACATTGGGATTCAACAGTCTGTCAAAACGCGTTTATTTCGGGCTGAAAAACACGTTTTGAAAAGTCAGCTGTTCCTTCCCTATAAGTTACATGGGGGTGACCAAAGTTGCTGAAACATGTTTATTTGTGCTGCAAAACACGTATTGACACTTTCTGCACACTGGGGTGAAGAGCTGAGTCAGTGAGCACTTCTGAGCCTGGCAGGTACATTGGGATTCAACAGTCTGTCAAAACGCGTTTATTTCGGGCTGAAAAACACGTTTTGAAAAGTCTGCTGTACCTTCCCTATAAGTTGCATGGGGGTGACCAAAGTTGCTGAAACATGTTTATTTGTGCTGCAAAACACGTATTGACACTTTCTGCACACTGGGGTGAAGAGCTGAGTCAGTGAGCACTTCTGAGCCTGGCAGGTACATTGGGATTCAACAGTCTGTCAAAACGCGTTTATTTCGGGCTGAAAAACACGTTTTGAAAAGTCTGCTGTACCTTCCCTATAAGTTACATGGGGGTGACCAAAGTTGCTGAAACATGTTTATTTGTGCTGCAAAACACGTATTGACACTTTCTGCACACTGGGGTGAAGAGCTGAGTCAGTGAGCACTTCTGAGCCTGGCAGGTACATTGGGATTCAACAGTCTGTCAAAACGCGTTTATTTCGGGCTGAAAAACACGTTTTGAAAAGTCAGCTGTTCCTTCCCTATAAGTTACATGGGGGTGACCAAAGTTGCTGAAACATGTTTATTTGTGCTGCAAAACACGTTTTGACACTTTCTGCACACTGGGGTGAAGAGCTGAGTCAGTGAGCACTTCTGAGCCTGGCAGGTACATTGGGATTCAACAGTCTGTCAAAACGCGTTTATTTCGGGCTGAAAAACACGTTTTGAAAAGTCTGCTGTACCTTCCCTATAAGTTGCATGGGGGTGACCAAAGTTGCTGAAACATGTTTATTTGTGCTGCAAAACACGTATTGACACTTTCTGCACACTGGGGTGAAGAGCTGAGTCAGTGAGCACTTCTGAGCCTGGCAGGTACATTGGGATTCAACAGTTTGTCAAAACGCGTTTATTTCGGGCTGAAAAACACGTTTTGAAAAGTCTGCTGTACCTTCCCTATAAGTTACATGGGGGTGACCAAAGTTGCTGAAACATGTTTATTTGTGCTGCAAAACACGTTTTGACACTTTCTGCACACTGGGGTGAAGAGCTGAGTCAGTGAGCACTTCTGAGCCTGGCAGGTACATTGGGATTCAACAGTCTGTCAAAACGCGTTTATTTCGGGCTGAAAAACACGTTTTGAAAAGTCTGCTGTACCTTCCCTATAAGTTGCATGGGGGTGACCAAAGTTGCTGAAACATGTTTATTTGTGCTGCAAAACACGTATTGACACTTTCTGCACACTGGGGTGAAGAGCTGAGTCAGTGAGCACTTCTGAGCCTGGCAGGTACATTGGGATTCAACAGTCTGTCAAAACGCGTTTATTTCGGGCTGAAAAACACGTTTTGAAAAGTCTGCTGTACCTTCCCTATAAGTTACATGGGGGTGACCAAAGTTGCTGAAACATGTTTATTTGTGCTGCAAAACACGTTTTGACACTTTCTGCACACTGGGGTGAAGAGCTGAGTCAGTGAGCACTTCTGAGCCTGGCAGGTACATTGGGATTCAACAGTCTGTCAAAACGCGTTTATTTCGGGCTGAAAAACACGTTTTGAAAAGTCTGCTGTACCTTCCCTATAAGTTGCATGGGGGTGACCAAAGTTGCTGAAACATGTTTATTTGTGCTGCAAAACACGTATTGACACTTTCTGCACACTGGGGTGAAGAGCTGAGTCAGTGAGCACTTCTGAGCCTGGCAGGTACATTGGGATTCAACAGTCTGTCAAAACGCGTTTATTTCGGGCTGAAAAACACGTTTTGAAAAGTCTGCTGTACCTTCCCTATAAGTTGCATGGGGGTGACCAAAGTTGCTGAAACATGTTTATTTGTGCTGCAAAACACGTATTGACACTTTCTGCACACTGGGGTGAAGAGCTGAGTCAGTGAGCACTTCTGAGCCTGGCAGGTACATTGGGATTCAACAGTCTGTCAAAACGCGTTTATTTCGGGCTGAAAAACACGTTTTGAAAAGTCTGCTGTACCTTCCCTATAAGTTACATGGGGGTGACCAAAGTTGCTGAAACATGTTTATTTGTGCTGCAAAACACGTTTTGACACTTTCTGCACACTGGGGTGAAGAGCTGAGTCAGTGAGCACTTCTGAGCCTGGCAGGTACATTGGGATTCAACAGTCTGTCAAAACGCGTTTATTTCGGGCTGAAAAACACGTTTTGAAAAGTCTGCTGTACCTTCCCTATAAGTTACATGGGGGTGACCAAAGTTGCTGAAACATGTTTATTTGTGCTGCAAAACACGTATTGACACTTTCTGCACACTGGGGTGAAGAGCTGAGTCAGTGAGCACTTCTGAGCCTGGCAGGTACATTGGGATTCAACAGTCTGTCAAAACGCGTTTATTTCGGGCTGAAAAACACGTTTTGAAAAGTCTGCTGTACCTTCCCTATAAGTTGCATTGGGGTGACCAAAGTTGCTGAAACATGTTTATTTGTGCTGCAAAACACGTTTTGACACTTTCTGCACACTGGGGTGAAGAGCTGAGTCAGTGAGCACTTCTGAGCCTGGCAGGTACATTGGGATTCAACAGTCTGTCAAAACGCGTTTATTTCGGGCTGAAAAACACGTTTTGAAAAGTCAGCTGTACCTTCCCTATAAGTTGCATGGGGGTGACCAAAGTTGCTGAAACATGTTTATTTGTGCTGCAAAACACGTATTGACACTTTCTGCACACTGGGGTGAAGAGCTGAGTCAGTGAGCACTTCTGAGCCTGGCAGGTACATTGGGATTCAACAGTCTGTCAAAACGCGTTTATTTCGGGCTGAAAAACACGTTTTGAAAAGTCTGCTGTACCTTCCCTATAAGTTGCATGGGGGTGACCAAAGTTGCTGAAACATGTTTATTTGTGCTGCAAAACACGTATTGACACTTTCTGCACACTGGGGTGAAGAGCTGAGTCAGTGAGCACTTCTGAGCCTGGCAGGTACATTGGGATTCAACAGTCTGTCAAAACGTGTTTATTTCGGGCTGAAAAACACGGTTTGAAAAGTCTGCTGTACCTTCCCTATAAGTTACATGGGGGTGACCAAAGTTGCTGAAACATGTTTATTTGTGCTGCAAAACACGTTTTGACACTTTCTGCACACTGGGGTGAAGAGCTGAGTCAGTGAGCACTTCTGAGCCTGGCAGGTACATTGGGATTCAACAGTCTGTCAAAACGCGTTTATTTCGGGCTGAAAAACACGTTTTGAAAAGTCTGCTGTACCTTCCCTATAAGTTGCATGGGGGTGACCAAAGTTGCTGAAACATGTTTATTTGTGCTGCAAAACACGTATTGACACTTTCTGCACACTGGGGTGAAGAGCTGAGTCAGTGAGCACTTCTGAGCCTGGCAGGTACATTGGGATTCAACAGTCTGTCAAAACGCGTTTATTTCGGGCTGAAAAACACGTTTTGAAAAGTCTGCTGTACCTTCCCTATAAGTTGCATGGGGGTGACCAAAGTTGCTGAAACATGTTTATTTGTGCTGCAAAACACGTTTTGACACTTTCTGCACACTGGGGTGAAGAGCTGAGTCAGTGAGCACTTCTGAGCCTGGCAGGTACATTGGGATTCAACGGTCTGTCAAAACGCGTTTATTTCGGGCTGAAAAACACGTTTTGAAAAGTCTGCTGTACCTTCCCTATAAGTTGCATGGGGGTGACCAAAGTTGATGAAACATGTTTATTTGTGCTGCAAAACACGTATTGACACTTTCTGCACACTGGGGTGAAGAGCTGAGTCAGTGAGCACTTCTGAGCCTGGCAGGTACATTGGGATTCAACAGTCTGTCAAAACGCGTTTATTTCGGGCTGAAAAACACGTTTTGAAAAGTCTGCTGTACCTTCCCTATAAGTTACATGGGGGTGACCAAAGTTGCTGAAACATGTTTATTTGTGCTGCAAAACACGTTTTGACACTTTCTGCACACTGGGGTGAAGAGCTGAGTCAGTGAGCACTTCTGAGCCTGGCAGGTACATTGGGATTCAACAGTCTGTCAAAACGCGTTTATTTCGGGCTGAAAAACACGTTTTGAAAAGTCTGCTGTACCTTCCCTATAAGTTGCATGGGGGTGACCAAAGTTGCTGAAACATGTTTATTTGTGCTGCAAAACACGTATTGACACTTTCTGCACACTGGGGTGAAGAGCTGAGTCAGTGAGCACTTCTGAGCCTGGCAGGTACATTGGGATTCAACAGTCTGTCAAAACGCGTTTATTTCGGGCTGAAAAACACGTTTTGAAAAGTCTGCTGTACCTTCCCTATAAGTTGCATTGGGGTGACCAAAGTTGCTGAAACATGTTTATTTGTGCTGCAAAACACGTTTTGACACTTTCTGCACACTGGGGTGAAGAGCTGAGTCAGTGAGCACTTCTGAGCCTGGCAGGTACATTGGGATTCAACAGTCTGTCAAAACGCGTTTATTTCGGGCTGAAAAACACGTTTTGAAAAGTCTGCTGTACCTTCCCTATAAGTTGCATGGGGGTGACCAAAGTTGCTGAAACATGTTTATTTGTGCTGCAAAACACGTATTGACACTTTCTGCACACTGGGGTGAAGAGCTGAGTCAGTGAGCACTTCTGAGCCTGGCAGGTACATTGGGATTCAACAGTCTGTCAAAACGCGTTTATTTCGGGCTGAAAAACACGTTTTGAAAAGTCTGCTGTACCTTCCCTATAAGTTGCATGGGGGTGACCAAAGTTGCTGAAACATGTTTATTTGTGCTGCAAAACACGTATTGACACTTTCTGCACACTGGGGTGAAGAGCTGAGTCAGTGAGCACTTCTGAGCCTGGCAGGTACATTGGGATTCAACAGTCTGTCAAAACGTGTTTATTTCGGGCTGAAAAACACGTTTTGAAAAGTCTGCTGTACCTTCCCTATAAGTTGCATTGGGGTGACCAAAGTTGCTGAAACATGTTTATTTGTGCTGCAAAACACGTTTTGACACTTTCTGCACACTGGGGTGAAGAGCTGAGTCAGTGAGCACTTCTGAGCCTGGCAGGTACATTGGGATTCAACAGTCTGTCAAAACGCGTTTATTTCGGGCTGAAAAACACGTTTTGAAAAGTCAGCTGTTCCTTCCCTATAAGTTACATGGGGGTGACCAAAGTTGCTGAAACATGTTTATTTGTGCTGCAAAACACGTTTTGACACTTTCTGCACACTGGGGTGAAGAGCTGAGTCAGTGAGCACTTCTGAGCCTGGCAGGTACATTGGGATTCAACAGTCTGTCAAAACGCGTTTATTTCGGGCTGAAAAACACGTTTTGAAAAGTCTGCTGTACCTTCCCTATAAGTTGCATGGGGGTGACCAAAGTTGCTGAAACATGTTTATTTGTGCTGCAAAACACGTATTGACACTTTCTGCACACTGGGGTGAAGAGCTGAGTCAGTGAGCACTTCTGAGCCTGGCAGGTACATTGGGATTCAACAGTCTGTCAAAACGCGTTTATTTCGGGCTGAAAAACACGTTTTGAAAAGTCTGCTGTACCTTCCCTATAAGTTGCATTGGGGTGACCAAAGTTGCTGAAACATGTTTATTTGTGCTGCAAAACACGTTTTGACACTTTCTGCACACTGGGGTGAAGAGCTGAGTCAGTGAGCACTTCTGAGCCTGGCAGGTACATTGGGATTCAACAGTCTGTCAAAACGCGTTTATTTCGGGCTGAAAAACACGTTTTGAAAAGTCTGCTGTACCTTCCCTATAAGTTGCATGGGGGTGACCAAAGTTGCTGAAACATGTTTATTTGTGCTGCAAAACACGTATTGACACTTTCTGCACACTGGGGTGAAGAGCTGAGTCAGTGAGCACTTCTGAGCCTGGCAGGTACATTGGGATTCAACAGTCTGTCAAAACGCGTTTATTTCGGGCTGAAAAACACGTTTTGAAAAGTCTGCTGTACCTTCCCTATAAGTTGCATGGGGGTGACCAAAGTTGCTGAAACATGTTTATTTGTGCTGCAAAACACGTATTGACACTTTCTGCACACTGGGGTGAAGAGCTGAGTCAGTGAGCACTTCTGAGCCTGGCAGGTACATTGGGATTCAACAGTCTGTCAAAACGTGTTTATTTCGGGCTGAAAAACACGTTTTGAAAAGTCTGCTGTACCTTCCCTATAAGTTACATGGGGGTGACCAAAGTTGCTGAAACATGTTTATTTGTGCTGCAAAACACGTTTTGACACTTTCTGCACACTGGGGTGAAGAGCTGAGTCAGTGAGCACTTCTGAGCCTGGCAGGTACATTGGGATTCAACAGTCTGTCAAAACGTGTTTATTTCGGGCTGAAAAACACGTTTTGAAAAGTCTGCTGTACCTTCCCTATAAGTTACATGGGGGTGACCAAAGTTGCTGAAACATGTTTATTTGTGCTGCAAAACACGTTTTGACACTTTCTGCACACTGGGGTGAAGAGCTGAGTCAGTGAGCACTTCTGAGCCTGGCAGGTACATTGGGATTCAACGGTCTGTCAAAACGCGTTTATTTCGGGCTGAAAAACACGTTTTGAAAAGTCTGCTGTACCTTCCCTATAAGTTGCATGGGGGTGACCAAAGTTGCTGAAACATGTTTATTTGTGCTGCAAAACACGTATTGACACTTTCTGCACACTGGGGTGAAGAGCTGAGTCAGTGAGCACTTCTGAGCCTGGCAGGTACATTGGGATTCAACAGTCTGTCAAAACGCGTTTATTTCGGGCTGAAAAACACGTTTTCAAAAGTCTGCTGTACCTTCCCTATAAGTTGCATTGGGGTGACCAAAGTTGCTGAAACATGTTTATTTGTGCTGCAAAACACGTTTTGACACTTTCTGCACACTGGGGTGAAGAGCTGAGTCAGTGAGCACTTCTGAGCCTGGCAGGTACATTGGGATTCAACAGTCTGTCAAAACGCGTTTATTTCGAGCTGAAAAACACGTTTTGAAAAGTCTGCTGTACCTTCCCTATAAGTTACATGGGGGTGACCAAAGTTGCTGAAACATGTTTATTTGTGCTGCAAAACACGTTTTGACACTTTCTGCACACTGGGGTGAAGAGCTGAGTCAGTGAGCACTTCTGAGCCTGGCAGGTACATTGGGATTCAACAGTCTGTCAAAACGCGTTTATTTCGGGCTGAAAAACACGTTTTGAAAAGTCTGCTGTACCTTCCCTTAAGTTACATGGGGGTGACCAAAGTTGCTGAAACATGTTTATTTGTGCTGCAAAACACGTTTTGACACTTTCTGCACACTGGGGTGAAGAGCTGAGTCAGTGAGCACTTCTGAGCCTGGCAGGTACATTGGGATTCAACAGTCTGTCAAAACGCGTTTATTTCGGGCTGAAAAACACGTTTTGAAAAGTCAGCTGTTCCTTCCCTATAAGTTACATGGGGGTGACCAAAGTTGCTGAAACATGTTTATTTGTGCTGCAAAACACGTTTTGACACTTTCTGCACACTGGGGTGAAGAGCTGAGTCAGTGAGCACTTCTGAGCCTGGCAGGTACATTGGGATTCAACAGTCTGTCAAAACGCGTTTATTTCGGGCTGAAAAACACGTTTTGAAAAGTCTGCTGTACCTTCCCTATAAGTTGCATGGGGGTGACCAAAGTTGCTGAAACATGTTTATTTGTGCTGCAAAACACGTATTGACACTTTCTGCACACTGGGGTGAAGAGCTGAGTCAGTGAGCACTTCTGAGCCTGGCAGGTACATTGGGATTCAACAGTCTGTCAAAACGCGTTTATTTCGGGCTGAAAAACACGTTTTGAAAAGTCTGCTGTACCTTCCCTATAAGTTGCATGGGGGTGACCAAAGTTGCTGAAACATGTTTATTTGTGCTGCAAAACACGTTTTGACACTTTCTGCACACTGGGGTGAAGAGCTGAGTCAGTGAGCACTTCTGAGCCTGGCAGGTACATTGGGATTCAACAGTCTGTCAAAACGCGTTTATTTCGGGCTGAAAAACACGTTTTGAAAAGTCTGCTCTACCTTCCCTATAAGTTGCATGGGGGTGACCAAAGTTGCTGAAACATGTTTTTTTGTGCTGCAAAACACGTATTGACACTTTCTGCACACTGGGGTGAAGAGCTGAGTCAGTGAGCAGTTCTGAGCCTGGCAGGTACATTGGGATTCAACAGTCTGTCAAAACGCGTTTATTTCGGGCTGAAAAACACGTTTTGAAAAGTCTGCTGTACCTTCCCTATAAGTTGCATGGGGGTGACCAAAGTTGCTGAAACATGTTTATTTGTGCTGCAAAACACGTATTGACACTTTCTGCACACTGGGGTGAAGAGCTGAGTCAGTGAGCACTTCTGAGCCTGGCAGGTACATTGGGATTCAACAGTCTGTCAAAACGCGTTTATTTCGGGCTGAAAAACACGTTTTGAAAAGTCTGCTGTACCTTCCCTATAAGTTACATGGGGGTGACCAAAGTTGCTGAAACATGTTTATTTGTGCTGCAAAACACGTTTTGACACTTTCTGCACACTGGGGTGAAGAGCTGAGTCAGTGAGCACTTCTGAGCCTGGCAGGTACATTGGGATTCAACAGTCTGTCAAAACGCGTTTATTTCGGGCTGAAAAACACGTTTTGAAAAGTCTGCTGTACCTTCCCTATAAGTTGCATGGGGGTGACCAAAGTTGCTGAAACATGTTTATTTGTGCTGCAAAACACGTATTGACACTTTCTGCACACTGGGGTGAAGAGCTGAGTCAGTGAGCACTTCTGAGCCTGGCAGGTACATTGGGATTCAACAGTCTGTCAAAACGCGTTTATTTCGGGCTGAAAAACACGTTTTGAAAAGTCTGCTGCACCTTCCCTATAAGTTGCATTGGGGTGACCAAAGTTGCTGAAACATGTTTATTTGTGCTGCAAAACACGTTTTGACACTTTCTGCACACTGGGGTGAAGAGCTGAGTCAGTGAGCACTTCTGAGCCTGGCAGGTACATTGGGATTCAACAGTCTGTCAAAACGCGTTTATTTCGGGCTGAAAAACACGTTTTGAAAAGTCTGCTGTACCTTCCCTATAAGTTACATGGGGGTGACCAAAGTTGCTGAAACATGTTTATTTGTGCTGCAAAACACGTTTTGACACTTTCTGCACACTGGGGTGAAGAGCTGAGTCAGTGAGCACTTCTGAGCCTGGCAGGTACATTGGGATTCAACAGTCTGTCAAAACGCGTTTATTTCGGGCTGAAAAACACGTTTTGAAAAGTCAGCTGTTCCTTCCCTATAAGTTACATGGGGGTGACCAAAGTTGCTGAAACATGTTTATTTGTGCTGCAAAACACGTTTTGACACTTTCTGCACACTGGGGTGAAGAGCTGAGTCAGTGAGCACTTCTGAGCCTGGCAGGTACATTGGGATTCAACAGTCTGTCAAAACGCGTTTATGTCGGGCTGAAAAACACGTTTTGAAAAGTCTGCTGTACCTTCCCTATAAGTTGCATGGGGGTGACCAAAGTTGCTGAAACATGTTTATTTGTGCTGCAAAACACGTATTGACACTTTCTGCACACTGGGGTGAAGAGCTGAGTCAGTGAGCACTTCTGAGCCTGGCAGGTACATTGGGATTCAACAGTTTGTCAAAACGCGTTTATTTCGGGCTGAAAAACACGTTTTGAAAAGTCTGCTTTACCTTCCCTATAAGTTACATGGGGGTGACCAAAGTTGCTGAAACATGTTTATTTGTGCTGCAAAACACGTTTTGACACTTTCTGCACACTGGGGTGAAGAGCTGAGTCAGTGAGCACTTCTGAGCCTGGCAGGTACATTGGGATTCAACAGTCTGTCAAAACGCGTTTATTTCGGGCTGAAAAACACGTTTTGAAAAGTCTGCTGTACCTTCCCTATAAGTTGCATGGGGGTGACCAAAGTTGCTGAAACATGTTTATTTGTGCTGCAAAACACGTATTGACACTTTCTGCACACTGGGGTGAAGAGCTGAGTCAGTGAGCACTTCTGAGCCTGGCAGGTACATTGGGATTCAACAGTCTGTCAAAACGCGTTTATTTCGGGCTGAAAAACACGTTTTGAAAAGTCTGCTGTACCTTCCCTATAAGTTGCATGGGGGTGACCAAAGTTGCTGAAACATGTTTATTTGTGCTGCAAAACACGTATTGACACTTTCTGCACACTGGGGTGAAGAGCTGAGTCAGTGAGCACTTCTGAGCCTGGCAGGTACATTGGGATTCAACAGTCTGTCAAAACGCGTTTATTTCGGGCTGAAAAACACGTTTTGAAAAGTCTGCTGTACCTTCCCTATAAGTTACATGGGGGTGACCAAAGTTGCTGAAACATGTTTATTTGTGCTGCAAAACACGTTTTGACACTTTCTGCACACTGGGGTGAAGAGCTGAGTCAGTGAGCACTTCTGAGCCTGGCAGGTACATTGGGATTCAACAGTCTGTCAAAACGCGTTTATTTCGGGCTGAAAAACACGTTTTGAAAAGTCTGCTGTACCTTCCCTATAAGTTGCATGGGGGTGACCAAAGTTGCTGAAACATGTTTATTTGTGCTGCAAAACACGTATTGACACTTTCTGCACACTGGGGTGAAGAGCTGAGTCAGTGAGCACTTCTGAGCCTGGCAGGTACATTGGGATTCAACAGTCTGTCAAAACGCGTTTATTTCGGGCTGAAAAACACGTTTTGAAAAGTCTGCTGCACCTTCCCTATAAGTTGCATTGGGGTGACCAAAGTTGCTGAAACATGTTTATTTGTGCTGCAAAACACGTATTGACACTTTCTGCACACTGGGGTGAAGAGCTGAGTCAGTGAGCACTTCTGAGCCTGGCAGGTACATTGGGATTCAACAGTCTGTCAAAACGCGTTTATTTCGGGCTGAAAAACACGTTTTGAAAAGTCTGCTGTACCTTCCCTATAAGTTGCATTGGGGTGACCAAAGTTGCTGAAACATGTTTATTTGTGCTGCAAAACACGTTTTGACACTTTCTGCACACTGGGGTGAAGAGCTGAGTCAGTGAGCACTTCTGAGCCTGGCAGGTACATTGGGATTCAACAGTTTGTCAAAACGCGTTTATTTCGGGCTGAAAAACACGTTTTGAAAAGTCTGCTTTACCTTCCCTATAAGTTACATGGGGGTGACCAAAGTTGCTGAAACATGTTTATTTGTGCTGCAAAACACGTTTTGACACTTTCTGCACACTGGGGTGAAGAGCTGAGTCAGTGAGCACTTCTGAGCCTGGCAGGTACATTGGGATTCAACAGTCTGTCAAAACGCGTTTATTTCGGGCTGAAAAACACGTTTTGAAAAGTCTGCTGTACCTTCCCTATAAGTTGCATGGGGGTGACCAAAGTTGCTGAAACATGTTTATTTGTGCTGCAAAACACGTATTGACACTTTCTGCACACTGGGGTGAAGAGCTGAGTCAGTGAGCACTTCTGAGCCTGGCAGGTACATTGGGATTCAACAGTCTGTCAAAACGCGTTTATTTCGGGCTGAAAAACACGTTTTGAAAAGTCTGCTGTACCTTCCCTATAAGTTGCATTGGGGTGACCAAAGTTGCTGAAACATGTTTATTTGTGCTGCAAAACACGTATTGACACTTTCTGCACACTGGGGTGAAGAGCTGAGTCAGTGAGCACGTCTGAGCCTGGCAGGTACATTGGGATTCAACAGTCTGTCAAAACGCGTTTATTTCGGGCTGAAAAACACGTTTTGAAAAGTCTGCTGTACCTTCCCTATAAGTTGCATTGGGGTGACCAAAGTTGCTGAAACATGTTTATTTGTGCTGCAAAACACGTATTGACACTTTCTGCACACTGGGGTGAAGAGCTGAGTCAGTGAGCACTTCTGAGCCTGGCAGGTACATTGGGATTCAACAGTCTGTCAAAACGCGTTTATTTCGGGCTGAAAAACACGTTTTGAAAAGTCTGCTGTACCTTCCCTATAAGTTGCATTGGGGTGACCAAAGTTGCTGAAACATGTTTATTTGTGCTGCAAAACACGTTTTGACACTTTCTGCACACTGGGGTGAAGAGCTGAGTCAGTGAGCACTTCTGAGCCTGGCAGGTACATTGGGATTCAACAGTCTGTCAAAACGCGTTTATTTCGGGCTGAAAAACACGTTTTGAAAAGTCTGCTGTACCTTCCCTATAAGTTGCATGGGGGTGACCAAAGTTGCTGAAACATGTTTATTTGTGCTGCAAAACACGTATTGACACTTTCTGCACACTGGGGTGAAGAGCTGAGTCAGTGAGCACTTCTGAGCCTGGCAGGTACATTGGGATTCAACAGTCTGTCAAAACGCGTTTATTTCGGGCTGAAAAACACGTTTTGAAAAGTCTGCTGTACCTTCCCTATAAGTTGCATGGGGGTGACCAAAGTTGCTGAAACATGTTTATTTGTGCTGCAAAACACGTATTGACACTTTCTGCACACTGGGGTGAAGAGCTGAGTCAGTGAGCACTTCTGAGCCTGGCAGGTACTTTGGGATTCAACAGTCTGTCAAAACGCGTTTATTTCGGGCTGAAAAACACGTTTTGAAAAGTCTGCTGTACCTTCCCTATAAGTTACATGGGGGTGACCAAAGTTGCTGAAACATGTTTATTTGTGCTGCAAAACACGTTTTGATACTTTCTGCACACTGGGGTGAAGAGCTGAGTCAGTGAGCACTTCTGAGCCTGGCAGGTACATTGGGATTCAACAGTCTGTCAAAACGCGTTTATTTCGGGCTGAAAAACACGTTTTGAAAAGTCTGCTGTACCTTCCCTATAAGTTGCATGGGGGTGACCAAAGTTGCTGAAACATGTTTATTTGTGCTGCAAAACACGTATTGACACTTTCTGCACACTGGGGTGAAGAGCTGAGTCAGTGAGCACTTCTGAGCCTGGCAGGTACATTGGGATTCAACAGTCTGTCAAAACGCGTTTATTTCGGGCTGAAAAACACGTTTTGAAAAGTCTGCTGTACCTTCCCTATAAGTTGCATTGGGGTGACCAAAGTTGCTGAAACATGTTTATTTGTGCTGCAAAACACGTTTTGACACTTTCTGCACACTGGGGTGAAGAGCTGAGTCAGTGAGCACTTCTGAGCCTGGCAGGTACATTGGGATTCAACAGTCTGTCAAAACGCGTTTATTTCGGGCTGAAAAACACGTTTTGAAAAGTCTGCTGTACCTTCCCTATAAGTTACATGGGGGTGACCAAAGTTGCTGAAACATGTTTATTTGTGCTGCAAAACACGTTTTGACACTTTCTGCACACTGGGGTGAAGAGCTGAGTCAGTGAGCACTTCTGAGCCTGGCAGGTACATTGGGATTCAACAGTCTGTCAAAACGCGTTTATTTCGGGCTGAAAAACACGTTTTGAAAAGTCAGCTGTTCCTTCCCTATAAGTTACATGGGGGTGACCAAAGTTGCTGAAACATGTTTATTTGTGCTGCAAAACACGTTTTGACACTTTCTGCACACTGGGGTGAAGAGCTGAGTCAGTGAGCACTTCTGAGCCTGGCAGGTACATTGGGATTCAACAGTCTGTCAAAACGCGTTTATTTCGGGCTGAAAAACACGTTTTGAAAAGTCTGCTGTACCTTCCCTATAAGTTGCATGGGGGTGACCAAAGTTGCTGAAACATGTTTATTTGTGCTGCAAAACACGTATTGACACTTTCTGCACACTGGGGTGAAGAGCTGAGTCAGTGAGCACTTCTGAGCCTGGCAGGTACATTGGGATTCAACAGTTTGTCAAAACGCGTTTATTTCGGGCTGAAAAACACGTTTTGAAAAGTCTGCTGTACCTTCCCTATAAGTTACATGGGGGTGACCAAAGTTGCTGAAACATGTTTATTTGTGCTGCAAAACACGTTTTGACACTTTCTGCACACTGGGGTGAAGAGCTGAGTCAGTGAGCACTTCTGAGCCTGGCAGGTACATTGGGATTCAACAGTCTGTCAAAACGCGTTTATTTCGGGCTGAAAAACACGTTTTGAAAAGTCTGCTGTACCTTCCCTATAAGTTGCATGGGGGTGACCAAAGTTGCTGAAACATGTTTATTTGTGCTGCAAAACACGTATTGACACTTTCTGCACACTGGGGTGAAGAGCTGAGTCAGTGAGCACTTCTGAGCCTGGCAGGTACATTGGGATTCAACAGTCTGTCAAAACGCGTTTATTTCGGGCTGAAAAACACGTTTTGAAAAGTCTGCTGTACCTTCCCTATAAGTTGCATTGGGGTGACCAAAGTTGCTGAAACATGTTTATTTGTGCTGCAAAACACGTTTTGACACTTTCTGCACACTGGGGTGAAGAGCTGAGTCAGTGAGCACTTCTGAGCCTGGCAGGTACATTGGGATTCAACAGTCTGTCAAAACGCGTTTATTTCGGGCTGAAAAACACGTTTTGAAAAGTCTGCTCTACCTTCCCTAAAAGTTGCATGGGGGTGACCAAAGTTGCTGAAACATGTTTTTTTGTGCTGCAAAACACGTATTGACACTTTCTGCACACTGGGGTGAAGAGCTGAGTCAGTGAGCACTTCTGAGCCTGGCAGGTACATTGGGATTCAACAGTCTGTCAAAACGCGTTTATTTCGGGCTGAAAAACACGTTTTGAAAAGTCTGCTGTACCTTCCCTATAAGTTGCATGGGGGTGACCAAAGTTGCTGAAACATGTTTATTTGTGCTGCAAAACACGTATTGACACTTTCTGCACACTGGGGTGAAGAGCTGAGTCAGTGAGCACTTCTGAGCCTGGCAGGTACATTGGGATTCAACAGTCTGTCAAAACGCGTTTATTTCGGGCTGAAAAACACGTTTTGAAAAGTCTGCTGTACCTTCCCTATAAGTTACATGGGGGTGACCAAACTTGCTGAAACATGTTTATTTGTGCTGCAAAACACGTTTTGACACTTTCTGCACACTGGGGTGAAGAGCTGAGTCAGTGAGCACTTCTGAGCCTGGCAGGTACATTGGGATTCAACAGTCTGTCAAAACGCGTTTATTTCGGGCTGAAAAACACGTTTTGAAAAGTCTGCTGTACCTTCCCTATAAGTTGCATGGGGGTGACCAAAGTTGCTGAAACATGTTTATTTGTGCTGCAAAACACGTATTGACACTTTCTGCACACTGGGGTGAAGAGCTGAGTCAGTGAGCACTTCTGAGCCTGGCAGGTACATTGGGATTCAACAGTCTGTCAAAACGCGTTTATTTCGGGCTGAAAAACACGTTTTGAAAAGTCTGCTGCACCTTCCCTATAAGTTGCATTGGGGTGACCAAAGTTGCTGAAACATGTTTATTTGTGCTGCAAAACACGTTTTGACACTTTCTGCACACTGGGGTGAAGAGCTGAGTCAGTGAGCACTTCTGAGCCTGGCAGGTACATTGGGATTCAACAGTCTGTCAAAACGCGTTTATTTCGGGCTGAAAAACACGTTTTGAAAAGTCTGCTGTACCTTCCCTATAAGTTACATGGGGGTGACCAAAGTTGCTGAAACATGTTTATTTGTGCTGCAAAACACGTTTTGACACTTTCTGCACACTGGGGTGAAGAGCTGAGTCAGTGAGCACTTCTGAGCCTGGCAGGTACATTGGGATTCAACAGTCTGTCAAAACGCGTTTATTTCGGGCTGAAAAACACGTTTTGAAAAGTCTGCTGTACCTTCCCTATAAGTTGCATGGGGGTGACCAAAGTTGCTGAAACATGTTTATTTGTGCTGCAAAACACGTATTGACACTTTCTGCACACTGGGGTGAAGAGCTGAGTCAGTGAGCACTTCTGAGCCTGGCAGGTACATTGGGATTCAACAGTCTGTCAAAACGCGTTTATTTCGGGCTGAAAAACACGTTTTGAAAAGTCTGCTGTACCTTCCCTATAAGTTGCATTGGGGTGACCAAAGTTGCTGAAACATGTTTATTTGTGCTGCAAAACACGTTTTGACACTTTCTGCACACTGGGGTGAAGAGCTGAGTCAGTGAGCACTTCTGAGCCTGGCAGGTACATTGGGATTCAACAGTCTGTCAAAACGCGTTTATTTCGGGCTGAAAAACACGTTTTGAAAAGTCTGCTGTACCTTCCCTATAAGTTGCATGGGGGTGACCAAAGTTGCTGAAACATGTTTTTTTGTGCTGCAAAACACGTATTGACACTTTCTGCACACTGGGGTGAAGAGCTGAGTCAGTGAGCACTTCTGAGCCTGGCAGGTACATTGGGATTCAACAGTCTGTCAAAACGCGTTTATTTCGGGCTGAAAAACACGTTTTGAAAAGTCTGCTGTACCTTCCCTATAAGTTACATGGGGGTGACCAAACTTGCTGAAACATGTTTATTTGTGCTGCAAAACACGTTTTGACACTTTCTGCACACTGGGGTGAAGAGCTGAGTCAGTGAGCACTTCTGAGCCTGGCAGGTACATTGGGATTCAACAGTCTGTCAAAACGCGTTTATTTCGGGCTGAAAAACACGTTTTGAAAAGTCTGCTGTACCTTCCCTATAAGTTGCATGGGGGTGACCAAAGTTGCTGAAACATGTTTATTTGTGCTGCAAAACACGTATTGACACTTTCTGCACACTGGGGTGAAGAGCTGAGTCAGTGAGCACTTCTGAGCCTGGCAGGTACATTGGGATTCAACAGTCTGTCAAAACGCGTTTATTTCGGGCTGAAAAACACGTTTTGAAAAGTCTGCTGCACCTTCCCTATAAGTTGCATTGGGGTGACCAAAGTTGCTGAAACATGTTTATTTGTGCTGCAAAACACGTTTTGACACTTTCTGCACACTGGGGTGAAGAGCTGAGTCAGTGAGCACTTCTGAGCCTGGCAGGTACATTGGGATTCAACAGTCTGTCAAAACGCGTTTATTTCGGGCTGAAAAACACGTTTTGAAAAGTCTGCTGTACCTTCCCTATAAGTTACATGGGGGTGACCAAAGTTGCTGAAACATGTTTATTTGTGCTGCAAAACACGTTTTGACACTTTCTGCACACTGGGGTGAAGAGCTGAGTCAGTGAGCACTTCTGAGCCTGGCAGGTACATTGGGATTCAACAGTCTGTCAAAACGCGTTTATTTCGGGCTGAAAAACACGTTTTGAAAAGTCAGCTGTTCCTTCCCTATATGTTACATGGGGGTGACCAAAGTTGCTGAAACATGTTTATTTGTGCTGCAAAACACGTTTTGACACTTTCTGCACACTGGGGTGAAGAGCTGAGTCAGTGAGCACTTCTGAGCCTGGCAGGTACATTGGGATTCAACAGTCTGTCAAAACGCGTTTATTTCGGGCTGAAAAACACGTTTTGAAAAGTCTGCTGTACCTTCCCTATAAGTTGCATGGGGGTGACCAAAGTTGCTGAAACATGTTTATTTGTGCTGCAAAACACGTATTGACACTTTCTGCACACTGGGGTGAAGAGCTGAGTCAGTGAGCACTTCTGAGCCTGGCAGGTACATTGGGATTCAACAGTTTGTCAAAACGCGTTTATTTCGGGCTGAAAAACACGTTTTGAAAAGTCTGCTTTACCTTCCCTATAAGTTACATGGGGGTGACCAAAGTTGCTGAAACATGTTTATTTGTGCTGCAAAACACGTTTTGACACTTTCTGCACACTGGGGTGAAGAGCTGAGTCAGTGAGCACTTCTGAGCCTGGCAGGTACATTGGGATTCAACAGTCTGTCAAAACGCGTTTATTTCGGGCTGAAAAACACGTTTTGAAAAGTCTGCTGTACCTTCCCTATAAGTTGCATGGGGGTGACCAAAGTTGCTGAAACATGTTTATTTGTGCTGCAAAACACGTATTGACACTTTCTGCACACTGGGGTGAAGAGCTGAGTCAGTGAGCACTTCTGAGCCTGGCAGGTACATTGGGATTCAACAGTCTGTCAAAACGCGTTTATTTCGGGCTGAAAAACACGTTTTGAAAAGTCTGCTGTACCTTCCCTATAAGTTGCATTGGGGTGACCAAAGTTGCTGAAACATGTTTATTTGTGCTGCAAAACACGTTTTGACACTTTCTGCACACTGGGGTGAAGAGCTGAGTCAGTGAGCACTTCTGAGCCTGGCAGGTACATTGGGATTCAACAGTCTGTCAAAACGCGTTTATTTCGGGCTGAAAAACACGTTTTGAAAAGTCTGCTGTACCTTCCCTATAAGTTGCATGGGGGTGACCAAAGTTGCTGAAACATGTTTATTTGTGCTGCAAAACACGTATTGACACTTTCTGCACACTGGGGTGAAGAGCTGAGTCAGTGAGCACTTCTGAGCCTGGCAGGTACATTGGGATTCAACAGTCTGTCAAAACGCGTTTATTTCGGGCTGAAAAACACGTTTTGAAAAGTCTGCTGTACCTTCCCTATAAGTTGCATGGGGGTGACCAAAGTTGCTGAAACATGTTTATTTGTGCTGCAAAACACGTATTGACACTTTCTGCACACTGGGGTGAAGAGCTGAGTCAGTGAGCACGTCTGAGCCTGGCAGGTACATTGGGATTCAACAGTCTGTCAAAACGCGTTTATTTCGGGCTGAAAAACACGTTTTGAAAAGTCTGCTGTACCTTCCCTATAAGTTGCATTGGGGTGACCAAAGTTGCTGAAACATGTTTATTTGTGCTGCAAAACACGTTTTGACACTTTCTGCACACTGGGGTGAAGAGCTGAGTCAGTGAGCACTTCTGAGCCTGGCAGGTACATTGGGATTCAACAGTCTGTCAAAACGCGTTTATTTCGGGCTGAAAAACACGTTTTGAAAAGTCTGCTGTACCTTCCCTATAAGTTGCATGGGGGTGACCAAAGTTGCTGAAACATGTTTATTTGTGCTGCAAAACACGTATTGACACTTTCTGCACACTGGGGTGAAGAGCTGAGTCAGTGAGCACTTCTGAGCCTGGCAGGTACATTGGGATTCAACAGTCTGTCAAAACGCGTTTATTTCGGGCTGAAAAACACGTTTTGAAAAGTCTGCTGTACCTTCCCTATAAGTTGCATGGGGGTGACCAAAGTTGCTGAAACATGTTTATTTGTGCTGCAAAACACGTATTGACACTTTCTGCACACTGGGGTGAAGAGCTGAGTCAGTGAGCACTTCTGAGCCTGGCAGGTACATTGGGATTCAACAGTCTGTCAAAACGCGTTTATTTCGGGCTGAAAAACACGTTTTGAAAAGTCTGCTGTACCTTCCCTATAAGTTACATGGGGGTGACCAAACTTGCTGAAACATGTTTATTTGTGCTGCAAAACACGTTTTGACACTTTCTGCACACTGGGGTGAAGAGCTGAGTCAGTGAGCACTTCTGAGCCTGGCAGGTACATTGGGATTCAACAGTCTGTCAAAACGCGTTTATTTCGGGCTGAAAAACACGTTTTGAAAAGTCTGCTGTACCTTCCCTATAAGTTGCATGGGGGTGACCAAAGTTGCTGAAACATGTTTATTTGTGCTGCAAAACACGTATTGACACTTTCTGCACACTGGGGTGAAGAGCTGAGTCAGTGAGCACTTCTGAGCCTGGCAGGTACATTGGGATTCAACAGTCTGTCAAAACGCGTTTATTTCGGGCTGAAAAACACGTTTTGAAAAGTCTGCTGTACCTTCCCTATAAGTTGCATTGGGGTGACCAAAGTTGCTGAAACATGTTTATTTGTGCTGCAAAACACGTTTTGACACTTTCTGCACACTGGGGTGAAGAGCTGAGTCAGTGAGCACTTCTGAGCCTGGCAGGTACATTGGGATTCAACAGTCTGTCAAAACGCGTTTATTTCGGGCTGAAAAACACGTTTTGAAAAGTCTGCTGTACCTTCCCTATAAGTTACATGGGGGTGACCAAAGTTGCTGAAACATGTTTATTTGTGCTGCAAAACACGTTTTGACACTTTCTGCACACTGGGGTGAAGAGCTGAGTCAGTGAGCACTTCTGAGCCTGGCAGGTACATTGGGATTCAACAGTCTTTCAAAACGCGTTTATTTCGGGCTGAAAAACACGTTTTGAAAAGTCAGCTGTTCCTTCCCTATAAGTTACATGGGGGTGACCAAAGTTGCTGAAACATGTTTATTTGTGCTGCAAAACACGTTTTGACACTTTCTGCACACTGGGGTGAAGAGCTGAGTCAGTGAGCACTTCTGAGCCTGGCAGGTACATTGGGATTCAACAGTCTGTCAAAACGCGTTTATTTCGGGCTGAAAAACACGTTTTGAAAAGTCTGCTGTACCTTCCCTATAAGTTGCATGGGGGTGACCAAAGTTGCTGAAACATGTTTATTTGTGCTGCAAAACACGTATTGACACTTTCTGCACACTGGGGTGAAGAGCTGAGTCAGTGAGCACTTCTGAGCCTGGCAGGTACATTGGGATTCAACAGTTTGTCAAAACGCGTTTATTTCGGGCTGAAAAACACGTTTTGAAAAGTCTGCTGTACCTTCCCTATAAGTTACATGGGGGTGACCAAAGTTGCTGAAACATGTTTATTTGTGCTGCAAAACACGTTTTGACACTTTCTGCACACTGGGGTGAAGAGCTGAGTCAGTGAGCACTTCTGAGCCTGGCAGGTACATTGGGATTCAACAGTCTGTCAAAACGCGTTTATTTCGGGCTGAAAAACACGTTTTGAAAAGTCTGCTGTACCTTCCCTATAAGTTGCATGGGGGTGACCAAAGTTGCTGAAACATGTTTATTTGTGCTGCAAAACACGTATTGACACTTTCTGCACACTGGGGTGAAGAGCTGAGTCAGTGAGCACTTCTGAGCCTGGCAGGTACATTGGGATTCAACAGTCTGTCAAAACGCGTTTATTTCGGGCTGAAAAACACGTTTTGAAAAGTCTGCTGTACCTTCCCTATAAGTTGCATTGGGGTGACCAAAGTTGCTGAAACATGTTTATTTGTGCTGCAAAACACGTTTTGACACTTTCTGCACACTGGGGTGAAGAGCTGAGTCAGTGAGCACTTCTGAGCCTGGCAGGTACATTGGGATTCAACAGTCTGTCAAAACGCGTTTATTTCGGGCTGAAAAACACGTTTTGAAAAGTCTGCTGTACCTTCCCTATAAGTTGCATGGGGGTGACCAAAGTTGCTGAAACATGTTTATTTGTGCTGCAAAACACGTTTTGACACTTTCTGCACACTGGGGTGAAGAGCTGAGTCAGTGAGCACTTCTGAGCCTGGCAGGTACATTGGGATTCAACAGTCTGTCAAAACGCGTTTATTTCGGGCTGAAAAACACGTTTTGAAAAGTCTGCTGTACCTTCCCTATAAGTTGCATGGGGGTGACCAAAGTTGCTGAAACATGTTTATTTGTGCTGCAAAACACGTATTGACACTTTCTGCACACTGGGGTGAAGAGCTGAGTCAGTGAGCACTTCTGAGCCTGGCAGGTACATTGGGATTCAACAGTCTGTCAAAACGCGTTTATTTCGGGCTGAAAAACACGTTTTGAAAAGTCTGCTGTACCTTCCCTATAAGTTACATGGGGGTGACCAAAGTTGCTGAAACATGTTTATTTGTGCTGCAAAACACGTTTTGACACTTTCTGCACACTGGGGTGAAGAGCTGAGTCAGTGAGCACTTCTGAGCCTGGCAGGTACATTGGGATTCAACAGTCTGTCAAAACGCGTTTATTTCGGGCTGAAAAACACGTTTTGAAAAGTCTGCTGTACCTTCCCTATAAGTTGCATGGGGGTGACCAAAGTTGCTGAAACATGTTTATTTGTGCTGCAAAACACGTATTGACACTTTCTGCACACTGGGGTGAAGAGCTGAGTCAGTGAGCACTTCTGAGCCTGGCAGGTACATTGGGATTCAACAGTCTGTCAAAACGCGTTTATTTCGGGCTGAAAAACACGTTTTGAAAAGTCTGCTGTACCTTCCCTATAAGTTGCATTGGGGTGACCAAAGTTGCTGAAACATGTTTATTTGTGCTGCAAAACACGTTTTGACACTTTCTGCACACTGGGGTGAAGAGCTGAGTCAGTGAGCACTTCTGAGCCTGGCAGGTACATTGGGATTCAACAGTCTGTCAAAACGCGTTTATTTCGGGCTGAAAAACACGTTTTGAAAAGTCTGCTGTACCTTCCCTATAAGTTGCATGGGGGTGACCAAAGTTGCTGAAACATGTTTATTTGTGCTGCAAAACACGTATTGACACTTTCTGCACACTGGGGTGAAGAGCTGAGTCAGTGAGCACTTCTGAGCCTGGCAGGTACATTGGGATTCAACAGTCTGTCAAAACGCGTTTATTTCGGGCTGAAAAACACGTTTTGAAAAGTCTGCTGTACCTTCCCTATAAGTTGCATGGGGGTGACCAAAGTTGCTGAAACATGTTTATTTGTGCTGCAAAACACGTATTGACACTTTCTGCACACTGGGGTGAAGAGCTGAGTCAGTGAGCACTTCTGAGCCTGGCAGGTACATTGGGATTCAACAGTCTGTCAAAACGTGTTTATTTCGGGCTGAAAAACACGGTTTGAAAAGTCTGCTGTACCTTCCCTATAAGTTACATGGGGGTGACCAAAGTTGCTGAAACATGTTTATTTGTGCTGCAAAACACGTTTTGACACTTTCTGCACACTGGGGTGAAGAGCTGAGTCAGTGAGCACTTCTGAGCCTGGCAGGTACATTGGGATTCAACAGTCTGTCAAAACGCGTTTATTTCGGGCTGAAAAACACGTTTTGAAAAGGCTGCTGTACCTTCCCTATAAGTTGCATGGGGGTGACCAAAGTTGCTGAAACATGTTTATTTGTGCTGCAAAACACGTATTGACACTTTCTGCACACTGGGGTGAAGAGCTGAGTCAGTGAGCACTTCTGAGCCTGGCAGGTACATTGGGATTCAACAGTCTGTCAAAACGCGTTTATTTCGGGCTGAAAAACACGTTTTGAAAAGTCTGCTGTACCTTCC
This sequence comes from Atractosteus spatula, assembly GCF_055471065.1. Taxonomy (NCBI): domain Eukaryota; kingdom Metazoa; phylum Chordata; class Actinopteri; order Semionotiformes; family Lepisosteidae; genus Atractosteus; species Atractosteus spatula. The sequence goes on from NW_028296611.1 coordinate 150,293, forward strand.
CTATAAGTTGCATGGGGGTGACCAAAGTTGCTGAAACATGTTTATTTGTGCTGCAAAACACGTATTGACACTTTCTGCACACTGGGGTGAAGAGCTGAGTCAGTGAGCACTTCTGAGCCTGGCAGGTACATTGGGATTCAACAGTCTGTCAAAACGCGTTTATTTCGGGCTGAAAAACACGTTTTGAAAAGTCTGCTGTACCTTCCCTATAAGTTACATGGGGGTGACCAAAGTTGCTGAAACATGTTTATTTGTGCTGCAAAACACGTTTTGACACTTTCTGCACACTGGGGTGAAGAGCTGAGTCAGTGAGCACTTCTGAGCCTGGCAGGTACATTGGGATTCAACAGTCTGTCAAAACGCGTTTATTTCGGGCTGAAAAACACGTTTTGAAAAGTCAGCTGTTCCTTCCCTATAAGTTACATGGGGGTGACCAAAGTTGCTGAAACATGTTTATTTGTGCTGCAAAACACGTTTTGACACTTTCTGCACACTGGGGTGAAGAGCTGAGTCAGTGAGCACTTCTGAGCCTGGCAGGTACATTGGGATTCAACAGTCTGTCAAAACGCGTTTATTTCGGGCTGAAAAACACGTTTTGAAAAGTCTGCTGTACCTTCCCTATAAGTTGCATGGGGGTGACCAAAGTTGCTGAAACATGTTTATTTGTGCTGCAAAACACGTATTGACACTTTCTGCACACTGGGGTGAAGAGCTGAGTCAGTGAGCACTTCTGAGCCTGGCAGGTACATTGGGATTCAACAGTTTGTCAAAACGCGTTTATTTCGGGCTGAAAAACACGTTTTGAAAAGTCTGCTGTACCTTCCCTATAAGTTACATGGGGGTGACCAAAGTTGCTGAAACATGTTTATTTGTGCTGCAAAACACGTTTTGACACTTTCTGCACACTGGGGTGAAGAGCTGAGTCAGTGAGCACTTCTGAGCCTGGCAGGTACATTGGGATTCAACAGTCTGTCAAAACGCGTTTATTTCGGGCTGAAAAACACGTTTTGAAAAGTCTGCTGTACCTTCCCTATAAGTTGCATGGGGGTGACCAAAGTTGCTGAAACATGTTTATTTGTGCTGCAAAACACGTATTGACACTTTCTGCACACTGGGGTGAAGAGCTGAGTCAGTGAGCACTTCTGAGCCTGGCAGGTACATTGGGATTCAACAGTCTGTCAAAACGCGTTTATTTCGGGCTGAAAAACACGTTTTGAAAAGTCTGCTGTACCTTCCCTATAAGTTGCATTGGGGTGACCAAAGTTGCTGAAACATGTTTATTTGTGCTGCAAAACACGTTTTGACACTTTCTGCACACTGGGGTGAAGAGCTGAGTCAGTGAGCACTTCTGAGCCTGGCAGGTACATTGGGATTCAACAGTCTGTCAAAACGCGTTTATTTCGGGCTGAAAAACACGTTTTGAAAAGTCTGCTCTACCTTCCCTAAAAGTTGCATGGGGGTGACCAAAGTTGCTGAAACATGTTTTTTTGTGCTGCAAAACACGTATTGACACTTTCTGCACACTGGGGTGAAGAGCTGAGTCAGTGAGCACTTCTGAGCCTGGCAGGTACATTGGGATTCAACAGTCTGTCAAAACGCGTTTATTTCGGGCTGAAAAACACGTTTTGAAAAGTCTGCTGTACCTTCCCTATAAGTTGCATGGGGGTGACCAAAGTTGCTGAAACATGTTTATTTGTGCTGCAAAACACGTATTGACACTTTCTGCACACTGGGGTGAAGAGCTGAGTCAGTGAGCACTTCTGAGCCTGGCAGGTACATTGGGATTCAACAGTCTGTCAAAACGCGTTTATTTCGGGCTGAAAAACACGTTTTGAAAAGTCTGCTGTACCTTCCCTATAAGTTACATGGGGGTGACCAAACTTGCTGAAACATGTTTATTTGTGCTGCAAAACACGTTTTGACACTTTCTGCACACTGGGGTGAAGAGCTGAGTCAGTGAGCACTTCTGAGCCTGGCAGGTACATTGGGATTCAACAGTCTGTCAAAACGCGTTTATTTCGGGCTGAAAAACACGTTTTGAAAAGTCTGCTGTACCTTCCCTATAAGTTGCATGGGGGTGACCAAAGTTGCTGAAACATGTTTATTTGTGCTGCAAAACACGTATTGACACTTTCTGCACACTGGGGTGAAGAGCTGAGTCAGTGAGCACTTCTGAGCCTGGCAGGTACATTGGGATTCAACAGTCTGTCAAAACGCGTTTATTTCGGGCTGAAAAACACGTTTTGAAAAGTCTGCTGCACCTTCCCTATAAGTTGCATTGGGGTGACCAAAGTTGCTGAAACATGTTTATTTGTGCTGCAAAACACGTTTTGACACTTTCTGCACACTGGGGTGAAGAGCTGAGTCAGTGAGCACTTCTGAGCCTGGCAGGTACATTGGGATTCAACAGTCTGTCAAAACGCGTTTATTTCGGGCTGAAAAACACGTTTTGAAAAGTCTGCTGTACCTTCCCTATAAGTTACATGGGGGTGACCAAAGTTGCTGAAACATGTTTATTTGTGCTGCAAAACACGTTTTGACACTTTCTGCACACTGGGGTGAAGAGCTGAGTCAGTGAGCACTTCTGAGCCTGGCAGGTACATTGGGATTCAACAGTCTGTCAAAACGCGTTTATTTCGGGCTGAAAAACACGTTTTGAAAAGTCAGCTGTTCCTTCCCTATATGTTACATGGGGGTGACCAAAGTTGCTGAAACATGTTTATTTGTGCTGCAAAACACGTTTTGACACTTTCTGCACACTGGGGTGAAGAGCTGAGTCAGTGAGCACTTCTGAGCCTGGCAGGTACATTGGGATTCAACAGTCTGTCAAAACGCGTTTATTTCGGGCTGAAAAACACGTTTTGAAAAGTCTGCTGTACCTTCCCTATAAGTTGCATGGGGGTGACCAAAGTTGCTGAAACATGTTTATTTGTGCTGCAAAACACGTATTGACACTTTCTGCACACTGGGGTGAAGAGCTGAGTCAGTGAGCACTTCTGAGCCTGGCAGGTACATTGGGATTCAACAGTTTGTCAAAACGCGTTTATTTCGGGCTGAAAAACACGTTTTGAAAAGTCTGCTTTACCTTCCCTATAAGTTACATGGGGGTGACCAAAGTTGCTGAAACATGTTTATTTGTGCTGCAAAACACGTTTTGACACTTTCTGCACACTGGGGTGAAGAGCTGAGTCAGTGAGCACTTCTGAGCCTGGCAGGTACATTGGGATTCAACAGTCTGTCAAAACGCGTTTATTTCGGGCTGAAAAACACGTTTTGAAAAGTCTGCTGTACCTTCCCTATAAGTTGCATGGGGGTGACCAAAGTTGCTGAAACATGTTTATTTGTGCTGCAAAACACGTATTGACACTTTCTGCACACTGGGGTGAAGAGCTGAGTCAGTGAGCACTTCTGAGCCTGGCAGGTACATTGGGATTCAACAGTCTGTCAAAACGCGTTTATTTCGGGCTGAAAAACACGTTTTGAAAAGTCTGCTGTACCTTCCCTATAAGTTGCATTGGGGTGACCAAAGTTGCTGAAACATGTTTATTTGTGCTGCAAAACACGTTTTGACACTTTCTGCACACTGGGGTGAAGAGCTGAGTCAGTGAGCACTTCTGAGCCTGGCAGGTACATTGGGATTCAACAGTCTGTCAAAACGCGTTTATTTCGGGCTGAAAAACACGTTTTGAAAAGTCTGCTGTACCTTCCCTATAAGTTGCATGGGGGTGACCAAAGTTGCTGAAACATGTTTATTTGTGCTGCAAAACACGTATTGACACTTTCTGCACACTGGGGTGAAGAGCTGAGTCAGTGAGCACTTCTGAGCCTGGCAGGTACATTGGGATTCAACAGTCTGTCAAAACGCGTTTATTTCGGGCTGAAAAACACGTTTTGAAAAGTCTGCTGTACCTTCCCTATAAGTTGCATGGGGGTGACCAAAGTTGCTGAAACATGTTTATTTGTGCTGCAAAACACGTATTGACACTTTCTGCACACTGGGGTGAAGAGCTGAGTCAGTGAGCACGTCTGAGCCTGGCAGGTACATTGGGATTCAACAGTCTGTCAAAACGCGTTTATTTCGGGCTGAAAAACACGTTTTGAAAAGTCTGCTGTACCTTCCCTATAAGTTGCATTGGGGTGACCAAAGTTGCTGAAACATGTTTATTTGTGCTGCAAAACACGTTTTGACACTTTCTGCACACTGGGGTGAAGAGCTGAGTCAGTGAGCACTTCTGAGCCTGGCAGGTACATTGGGATTCAACAGTCTGTCAAAACGCGTTTATTTCGGGCTGAAAAACACGTTTTGAAAAGTCTGCTGTACCTTCCCTATAAGTTGCATGGGGGTGACCAAAGTTGCTGAAACATGTTTATTTGTGCTGCAAAACACGTATTGACACTTTCTGCACACTGGGGTGAAGAGCTGAGTCAGTGAGCACTTCTGAGCCTGGCAGGTACATTGGGATTCAACAGTCTGTCAAAACGCGTTTATTTCGGGCTGAAAAACACGTTTTGAAAAGTCTGCTGTACCTTCCCTATAAGTTGCATGGGGGTGACCAAAGTTGCTGAAACATGTTTATTTGTGCTGCAAAACACGTATTGACACTTTCTGCACACTGGGGTGAAGAGCTGAGTCAGTGAGCACTTCTGAGCCTGGCAGGTACATTGGGATTCAACAGTCTGTCAAAACGCGTTTATTTCGGGCTGAAAAACACGTTTTGAAAAGTCTGCTGTACCTTCCCTATAAGTTACATGGGGGTGACCAAACTTGCTGAAACATGTTTATTTGTGCTGCAAAACACGTTTTGACACTTTCTGCACACTGGGGTGAAGAGCTGAGTCAGTGAGCACTTCTGAGCCTGGCAGGTACATTGGGATTCAACAGTCTGTCAAAACGCGTTTATTTCGGGCTGAAAAACACGTTTTGAAAAGTCTGCTGTACCTTCCCTATAAGTTGCATGGGGGTGACCAAAGTTGCTGAAACATGTTTATTTGTGCTGCAAAACACGTATTGACACTTTCTGCACACTGGGGTGAAGAGCTGAGTCAGTGAGCACTTCTGAGCCTGGCAGGTACATTGGGATTCAACAGTCTGTCAAAACGCGTTTATTTCGGGCTGAAAAACACGTTTTGAAAAGTCTGCTGTACCTTCCCTATAAGTTGCATTGGGGTGACCAAAGTTGCTGAAACATGTTTATTTGTGCTGCAAAACACGTTTTGACACTTTCTGCACACTGGGGTGAAGAGCTGAGTCAGTGAGCACTTCTGAGCCTGGCAGGTACATTGGGATTCAACAGTCTGTCAAAACGCGTTTATTTCGGGCTGAAAAACACGTTTTGAAAAGTCTGCTGTACCTTCCCTATAAGTTACATGGGGGTGACCAAAGTTGCTGAAACATGTTTATTTGTGCTGCAAAACACGTTTTGACACTTTCTGCACACTGGGGTGAAGAGCTGAGTCAGTGAGCACTTCTGAGCCTGGCAGGTACATTGGGATTCAACAGTCTTTCAAAACGCGTTTATTTCGGGCTGAAAAACACGTTTTGAAAAGTCAGCTGTTCCTTCCCTATAAGTTACATGGGGGTGACCAAAGTTGCTGAAACATGTTTATTTGTGCTGCAAAACACGTTTTGACACTTTCTGCACACTGGGGTGAAGAGCTGAGTCAGTGAGCACTTCTGAGCCTGGCAGGTACATTGGGATTCAACAGTCTGTCAAAACGCGTTTATTTCGGGCTGAAAAACACGTTTTGAAAAGTCTGCTGTACCTTCCCTATAAGTTGCATGGGGGTGACCAAAGTTGCTGAAACATGTTTATTTGTGCTGCAAAACACGTATTGACACTTTCTGCACACTGGGGTGAAGAGCTGAGTCAGTGAGCACTTCTGAGCCTGGCAGGTACATTGGGATTCAACAGTTTGTCAAAACGCGTTTATTTCGGGCTGAAAAACACGTTTTGAAAAGTCTGCTGTACCTTCCCTATAAGTTACATGGGGGTGACCAAAGTTGCTGAAACATGTTTATTTGTGCTGCAAAACACGTTTTGACACTTTCTGCACACTGGGGTGAAGAGCTGAGTCAGTGAGCACTTCTGAGCCTGGCAGGTACATTGGGATTCAACAGTCTGTCAAAACGCGTTTATTTCGGGCTGAAAAACACGTTTTGAAAAGTCTGCTGTACCTTCCCTATAAGTTGCATGGGGGTGACCAAAGTTGCTGAAACATGTTTATTTGTGCTGCAAAACACGTATTGACACTTTCTGCACACTGGGGTGAAGAGCTGAGTCAGTGAGCACTTCTGAGCCTGGCAGGTACATTGGGATTCAACAGTCTGTCAAAACGCGTTTATTTCGGGCTGAAAAACACGTTTTGAAAAGTCTGCTGTACCTTCCCTATAAGTTGCATTGGGGTGACCAAAGTTGCTGAAACATGTTTATTTGTGCTGCAAAACACGTTTTGACACTTTCTGCACACTGGGGTGAAGAGCTGAGTCAGTGAGCACTTCTGAGCCTGGCAGGTACATTGGGATTCAACAGTCTGTCAAAACGCGTTTATTTCGGGCTGAAAAACACGTTTTGAAAAGTCTGCTGTACCTTCCCTATAAGTTGCATGGGGGTGACCAAAGTTGCTGAAACATGTTTATTTGTGCTGCAAAACACGTTTTGACACTTTCTGCACACTGGGGTGAAGAGCTGAGTCAGTGAGCACTTCTGAGCCTGGCAGGTACATTGGGATTCAACAGTCTGTCAAAACGCGTTTATTTCGGGCTGAAAAACACGTTTTGAAAAGTCTGCTGTACCTTCCCTATAAGTTGCATGGGGGTGACCAAAGTTGCTGAAACATGTTTATTTGTGCTGCAAAACACGTATTGACACTTTCTGCACACTGGGGTGAAGAGCTGAGTCAGTGAGCACTTCTGAGCCTGGCAGGTACATTGGGATTCAACAGTCTGTCAAAACGCGTTTATTTCGGGCTGAAAAACACGTTTTGAAAAGTCTGCTGTACCTTCCCTATAAGTTACATGGGGGTGACCAAAGTTGCTGAAACATGTTTATTTGTGCTGCAAAACACGTTTTGACACTTTCTGCACACTGGGGTGAAGAGCTGAGTCAGTGAGCACTTCTGAGCCTGGCAGGTACATTGGGATTCAACAGTCTGTCAAAACGCGTTTATTTCGGGCTGAAAAACACGTTTTGAAAAGTCTGCTGTACCTTCCCTATAAGTTGCATGGGGGTGACCAAAGTTGCTGAAACATGTTTATTTGTGCTGCAAAACACGTATTGACACTTTCTGCACACTGGGGTGAAGAGCTGAGTCAGTGAGCACTTCTGAGCCTGGCAGGTACATTGGGATTCAACAGTCTGTCAAAACGCGTTTATTTCGGGCTGAAAAACACGTTTTGAAAAGTCTGCTGTACCTTCCCTATAAGTTGCATTGGGGTGACCAAAGTTGCTGAAACATGTTTATTTGTGCTGCAAAACACGTTTTGACACTTTCTGCACACTGGGGTGAAGAGCTGAGTCAGTGAGCACTTCTGAGCCTGGCAGGTACATTGGGATTCAACAGTCTGTCAAAACGCGTTTATTTCGGGCTGAAAAACACGTTTTGAAAAGTCTGCTGTACCTTCCCTATAAGTTGCATGGGGGTGACCAAAGTTGCTGAAACATGTTTATTTGTGCTGCAAAACACGTATTGACACTTTCTGCACACTGGGGTGAAGAGCTGAGTCAGTGAGCACTTCTGAGCCTGGCAGGTACATTGGGATTCAACAGTCTGTCAAAACGCGTTTATTTCGGGCTGAAAAACACGTTTTGAAAAGTCTGCTGTACCTTCCCTATAAGTTGCATGGGGGTGACCAAAGTTGCTGAAACATGTTTATTTGTGCTGCAAAACACGTATTGACACTTTCTGCACACTGGGGTGAAGAGCTGAGTCAGTGAGCACTTCTGAGCCTGGCAGGTACATTGGGATTCAACAGTCTGTCAAAACGTGTTTATTTCGGGCTGAAAAACACGGTTTGAAAAGTCTGCTGTACCTTCCCTATAAGTTACATGGGGGTGACCAAAGTTGCTGAAACATGTTTATTTGTGCTGCAAAACACGTTTTGACACTTTCTGCACACTGGGGTGAAGAGCTGAGTCAGTGAGCACTTCTGAGCCTGGCAGGTACTTTGGGATTCAACAGTCTGTCAAAACGCGTTTATTTCGGGCTGAAAAACACGTTTTGAAAAGGCTGCTGTACCTTCCCTATAAGTTGCATGGGGGTGACCAAAGTTGCTGAAACATGTTTATTTGTGCTGCAAAACACGTATTGACACTTTCTGCACACTGGGGTGAAGAGCTGAGTCAGTGAGCACTTCTGAGCCTGGCAGGTACATTGGGATTCAACAGTCTGTCAAAACGCGTTTATTTCGGGCTGAAAAACACGTTTTGAAAAGTCTGCTGTACCTTCCCTATAAGTTGCATGGGGGTGACCAAAGTTGCTGAAACATGTTTATTTGTGCTGCAAAACACGTATTGACACTTTCTGCACACTGGGGTGAAGAGCTGAGTCAGTGAGCACTTCTGAGCCTGGCAGGTACATTGGGATTCAACAGTCTGTCAAAACGTGTTTATTTCGGGCTGAAAAACACGTTTTGAAAAGTCTGCTGTACCTTCCCTATAAGTTACATGGGGGTGACCAAAGTTGCTGAAACATGTTTATTTGTGCTGCAAAACACGTTTTGACACTTTCTGCACACTGGGGTGAAGAGCTGAGTCAGTGAGCACTTCTGAGCCTGGCAGGTACATTGGGATTCAACGGTCTGTCAAAACGTGTTTATTTCGGGCTGAAAAACACGTTTTGAAAAGTCTGCTGTACCTTCCCTATAAGTTACATGGGGGTGACCAAAGTTGCTGAAACATGTTTATTTGTGCTGCAAAACACGTTTTGACACTTTCTGCACACTGGGGTGAAGAGCTGAGTCAGTGAGCACTTCTGAGCCTGGCAGGTACATTGGGATTCAACGGTCTGTCAAAACGCGTTTATTTCGGGCTGAAAAACACGTTTTGAAAAGTCTGCTGTACCTTCCCTATAAGTTGCATGGGGGTGACCAAAGTTGCTGAAACATGTTTATTTGTGCTGCAAAACACGTATTGACACTTTCTGCACACTGGGGTGAAGAGCTGAGTCAGTGAGCACTTCTGAGCCTGGCAGGTACATTGGGATTCAACAGTCTGTCAAAACGCGTTTATTTCGGGCTGAAAAACACGTTTTGAAAAGTCTGCTGTACCTTCCCTATAAGTTGCATTGGGGTGACCAAAGTTGCTGAAACATGTTTATTTGTGCTGCAAAACACGTTTTGACACTTTCTGCACACTGGGGTGAAGAGCTGAGTCAGTGAGCACTTCTGAGCCTGGCAGGTACATTGGGATTCAACAGTCTGTCAAAACGCGTTTATTTCGGGCTGAAAAACACGTTTTGAAAAGTCTGCTGTACCTTCCCTATAAGTTACATGGGGGTGACCAAAGTTGCTGAAACATGTTTATTTGTGCTGCAAAACACGTTTTGACACTTTCTGCACACTGGGGTGAAGAGCTGAGTCAGTGAGCACTTCTGAGCCTGGCAGGTACATTGGGATTCAACAGTCTGTCAAAACGCGTTTATTTCGGGCTGAAAAACACGTTTTGAAAAGTCTGCTGTACCTTCCCTTAAGTTACATGGGGGTGACCAAAGTTGCTGAAACATGTTTATTTGTGCTGCAAAACACGTTTTGACACTTTCTGCACACTGGGGTGAAGAGCTGAGTCAGTGAGCACTTCTGAGCCTGGCAGGTACATTGGGATTCAACAGTCTGTCAAAACGCGTTTATTTCGGGCTGAAAAACACGTTTTGAAAAGTCAGCTGTTCCTTCCCTATAAGTTACATGGGGGTGACCAAAGTTGCTGAAACATGTTTATTTGTGCTGCAAAACACGTTTTGACACTTTCTGCACACTGGGGTGAAGAGCTGAGTCAGTGAGCACTTCTGAGCCTGGCAGGTACATTGGGATTCAACAGTCTGTCAAAACGCGTTTATTTCGGGCTGAAAAACACGTTTTGAAAAGTCTGCTGTACCTTCCCTATAAGTTGCATGGGGTGACCAAAGTTGCTGAAACATGTTTATTTGTGCTGCAAAACACGTATTGACACTTTCTGCACACTGGGGTGAAGAGCTGAGTCAGTGAGCACTTCTGAGCCTGGCAGGTACATTGGGATTCAACAGTCTGTCAAAACGCGTTTATTTCGGGCTGAAAAACACGTTTTGAAAAGTCTGCTGTACCTTCCCTATAAGTTGCATTGGGGTGACCAAAGTTGCTGAAACATGTTTATTTGTGCTGCAAAACACGTTTTGACACTTTCTGCACACTGGGGTGAAGAGCTGAGTCAGTGAGCACTTCTGAGCCTGGCAGGTACTTTGGGATTCAACAGTCTGTCAAAACGCGTTTATTTCGGGCTGAAAAACACGTTTTGAAAAGTCAGCTGTTCCTTCCCTATAAGTTACATGGGGGTGACCAAAGTTGCTGAAACATGTTTATTTGTGCTGCAAAACACGTTTTGACACTTTCTGCACACTGGGGTGAAGAGCTGAGTCAGTGAGCACTTCTGAGCCTGGCAGGTACATTGGGATTCAACAGTCTGTCAAAACGCGTTTATTTCGGGCTGAAAAACACGTTTTGAAAAGTCTGCTGTACCTTCCCTATAAGTTGCATGGGGGTGACCAAAGTTGCTGAAACATGTTTATTTGTGCTGCAAAACACGTATTGACACTTTCTGCACACTGGTGTGAAGAGCTGAGTCAGTGAGCACTTCTGAGCCTGGCAGGTACATTGGGATTCAACAGTCTGTCAAAACGCGTTTATTTCGGGCTGAAAAACACGTTTTGAAAAGTCTGCTGTACCTTCCCTATAAGTTGCATTGGGGTGACCAAAGTTGCTGAAACATGTTTATTTGTGCTGCAAAACACGTTTTGACACTTTCTGCACACTGGGGTGAAGAGCTGAGTCAGTGAGCACTTCTGAGCCTGGCAGGTACATTGGGATTCAACAGTCTGTCAAAACGCGTTTATTTCGGGCTGAAAAACACGTTTTGAAAAGTCTGCTGTACCTTCCCTATAAGTTGCATGGGGGTGACCAAAGTTGCTGAAACATGTTTATTTGTGCTGCAAAACACGTATTGACACTTTCTGCACACTGGGGTGAAGAGCTGAGTCAGTGAGCACTTCTGAGCCTGGCAGGTACATTGGGATTCAACAGTCTGTCAAAACGCGTTTATTTCGGGCTGAAAAACACGTTTTGAAAAGTCTGCTGTACCTTCCCTATAAGTTGCATGGGGGTGACCAAAGTTGCTGAAACATGTTTATTTGTGCTGCAAAACACGTATTGACACTTTCTGCACACTGGGGTGAAGAGCTGAGTCAGTGAGCACTTCTGAGCCTGGCAGGTACATTGGGATTCAACAGTCTGTCAAAACGTGTTTATTTCGGGCTGAAAAACACGTTTTGAAAAGTCTGCTGTACCTTCCCTATAAGTTACATGGGGGTGACCAAAGTTGCTGAAACATGTTTATTTGTGCTGCAAAACACGTTTTGACACTTTCTGCACACTGGGGTGAAGAGCTGAGTCAGTGAGCACTTCTGAGCCTGGCAGGTACATTGGGATTCAACAGTCTGTCAAAACGCGTTTATTTCGGGCTGAAAAACACGTTTTGAAAAGTCTGCTGTACCTTCCCTATAAGTTGCATGGGGGTGACCAAAGTTGCTGAAACATGTTTATTTGTGCTGCAAAACACGTATTGACACTTTCTGCACACTGGGGTGAAGAGCTGAGTCAGTGAGCACTTCTGAGCCTGGATGGTACATTGGGATTCAACAGTCTGTCAAAACGCGTTTATTTCGGGCTGAAAAACACGTTTTGAAAAGTCTGCTGTACCTTCCCTATAAGTTGCATGGGGGTGACCAAAGTTGCTGAAACATGTTTATTTGTGCTGCAAAACACGTATTGACACTTTCTGCACACTGGGGTGAAGAGCTGAGTCAGTGAGCACTTCTGAGCCTGGCAGGTACATTGGGATTCAACAGTCTGTCAAAACGTGTTTATTTCGGGCTGAAAAACACGTTTTGAAAAGTCTGCTGTACCTTCCCTATAAGTTACATGGGGGTGACCAAAGTTGCTGAAACATGTTTATTTGTGCTGCAAAACACGTTTTGACACTTTCTGCACACTGGGGTGAAGAGCTGAGTCAGTGAGCACTTCTGAGCCTGGCAGGTACATTGGGATTCAACGGTCTGTCAAAACGCGTTTATTTCGGGCTGAAAAACACGTTTTGAAAAGTCTGCTGTACCTTCCCTATAAGTTGCATGGGGGTGACCAAAGTTGCTGAAACATGTTTATTTGTGCTGCAAAACACGTATTGACACTTTCTGCACACTGGGGTGAAGAGCTGAGTCAGTGAGCACTTCTGAGCCTGGCAGGTACATTGGGATTCAACAGTCTGTCAAAACGCGTTTATTTCGGGCTGAAAAACACGTTTTGAAAAGTCTGCTGTACCTTCCCTATAAGTTGCATTGGGGTGACCAAAGTTGCTGAAACATGTTTATTTGTGCTGCAAAACACGTTTTGACACTTTCTGCACACTGGGGTGAAGAGCTGAGTCAGTGAGCACTTCTGAGCCTGGCAGGTACATTGGGATTCAACAGTCTGTCAAAACGCGTTTATTTCGAGCTGAAAAACACGTTTTGAAAAGTCTGCTGTACCTTCCCTATAAGTTACATGGGGGTGACCAAAGTTGCTGAAACATGTTTATTTGTGCTGCAAAACACGTTTTGACACTTTCTGCACACTGGGGTGAAGAGCTGAGTCAGTGAGCACTTCTGAGCCTGGCAGGTACATTGGGATTCAACAGTCTGTCAAAACGCGTTTATTTCGGGCTGAAAAACACGTTTTGAAAAGTCTGCTGTACCTTCCCTTAAGTTACATGGGGGTGACCAAAGTTGCTGAAACATGTTTATTTGTGCTGCAAAACACGTTTTGACACTTTCTGCACACTGGGGTGAAGAGCTGAGTCAGTGAGCACTTCTGAGCCTGGCAGGTACATTGGGATTCAACAGTCTGTCAAAACGCGTTTATTTCGGGCTGAAAAACACGTTTTGAAAAGTCAGCTGTTCCTTCCCTATAAGTTACATGGGGGTGACCAAAGTTGCTGAAATATGTTTATTTGTGCTGCAAAACACGTTTTGACACTTTCTGCACACTGGGGTGAAGAGCTGAGTCAGTGAGCACTTCTGAGCCTGGCAGGTACATTGGGATTCAACAGTCTGTCAAAACGCGTTTATTTCGGGCTGAAAAACACGTTTTGAAAAGTCTGCTGTACCTTCCCTATAAGTTGCATGGGGGTGACCAAAGTTGCTGAAACATGTTTATTTGTGCTGCAAAACACGTATTGACACTTTCTGCACACTGGGGTGAAGAGCTGAGTCAGTGAGCACTTCTGAGCCTGGCAGGTACATTGGGATTCAACAGTCTGTCAAAACGCGTTTATTTCGGGCTGAAAAACACGTTTTGAAAAGTCTGCTGTACCTTCCCTATAAGTTGCATTGGGGTGACCAAAGTTGCTGAAACATGTTTATTTGTGCTGCAAAACACGTTTTGACACTTTCTGCACACTGGGGTGAAGAGCTGAGTCAGTGAGCACTTCTGAGCCTGGCAGGTACATTGGGATTCAACAGTCTGTCAAAACGCGTTTATTTCGGGCTGAAAAACACGTTTTGAAAAGTCAGCTGTTCCTTCCCTATAAGTTACATGGGGGTGACCAAAGTTGCTGAAACATGTTTATTTGTGCTGCAAAACACGTTTTGACACTTTCTGCACACTGGGGTGAAGAGCTGAGTCAGTGAGCACTTCTGAGCCTGGCAGGTACATTGGGATTCAACAGTCTGTCAAAACGCGTTTATTTCGGGCTGAAAAACACGTTTTGAAAAGTCTGCTGTACCTTCCCTATAAGTTGCATGGGGGTGACCAAAGTTGCTGAAACATGTTTATTTGTGCTGCAAAACACGTATTGACACTTTCTGCACACTGGGGTGAAGAGCTGAGTCAGTGAGCACTTCTGAGCCTGGCAGGTACATTGGGATTCAACAGTCTGTCAAAACGCGTTTATTTCGGGCTGAAAAACACGTTTTGAAAAGTCTGCTGTACCTTCCCTATAAGTTGCATGGGGGTGACCAAAGTTGCTGAAACATGTTTATTTGTGCTGCAAAACACGTTTTGACACTTTCTGCACACTGGGGTGAAGAGCTGAGTCAGTGAGCACTTCTGAGCCTGGCAGGTACATTGGGATTCAACAGTCTGTCAAAACGCGTTTATTTCGGGCTGAAAAACACGTTTTGAAAAGTCTGCTCTACCTTCCCTATAAGTTGCATGGGGGTGACCAAAGTTGCTGAAACATGTTTTTTTGTGCTGCAAAACACGTATTGACACTTTCTGCACACTGGGGTGAAGAGCTGAGTCAGTGAGCACTTCTGAGCCTGGCAGGTACATTGGGATTCAACAGTCTGTCAAAACGCGTTTATTTCGGGCTGAAAAACACGTTTTGAAAAGTCTGCTGTACCTTCCCTATAAGTTGCATGGGGGTGACCAAAGTTGCTGAAACATGTTTATTTGTGCTGCAAAACACGTATTGACACTTTCTGCACACTGGGGTGAAGAGCTGAGTCAGTGAGCACTTCTGAGCCTGGCAGGTACATTGGGATTCAACAGTCTGTCAAAACGCGTTTATTTCGGGCTGAAAAACACGTTTTGAAAAGTCTGCTGTACCTTCCCTATAAGTTACATGGGGGTGACCAAAGTTGCTGAAACATGTTTATTTGTGCTGCAAAACACGTTTTGACACTTTCTGCACACTGGGGTGAAGAGCTGAGTCAGTGAGCACTTCTGAGCCTGGCAGGTACATTGGGATTCAACAGTCTGTCAAAACGCGTTTATTTCGGGCTGAAAAACACGTTTTGAAAAGTCTGCTGTACCTTCCCTATAAGTTGCATGGGGGTGACCAAAGTTGCTGAAACATGTTTATTTGTGCTGCAAAACACGTATTGACACTTTCTGCACACTGGGGTGAAGAGCTGAGTCAGTGAGCACTTCTGAGCCTGGCAGGTACATTGGGATTCAACAGTCTGTCAAAACGCGTTTATTTCGGGCTGAAAAACACGTTTTGAAAAGTCTGCTGTACCTTCCCTATAAGTTGCATGGGGGTGACCAAAGTTGCTGAAACATGTTTATTTGTGCTGCAAAACACGTATTGACACTTTCTGCACACTGGGGTGAAGAGCTGAGTCAGTGAGCACTTCTGAGCCTGGCAGGTACATTGGGATTCAACAGTCTGTCAAAACGCGTTTATTTCGGGCTGAAAAACACGTTTTGAAAAGTCTGCTGTACATTCCCTATAAGTTGCATGGGGGTGACCAAAGTTGCTGAAACATGTTTATTTGTGCTGCAAAACACGTATTGACACTTTCTGCACACTGGGGTGAAGAGCTGAGTCAGTGAGCACTTCTGAGCCTGGCAGGTACATTGGGATTCAACAGTCTGTCAAAACGTGTTTATTTCGGGCTGAAAAACACGGTTTGAAAAGTCTGCTGTACCTTCCCTATAAGTTACATGGGGGTGACCAAAGTTGCTGAAACATGTTTATTTGTGCTGCAAAACACGTTTTGACACTTTCTGCACACTGGGGTGAAGAGCTGAGTCAGTGAGCACTTCTGAGCCTGGCAGGTACATTGGGATTCAACAGTCTGTCAAAACGCGTTTATTTCGGGCTGAAAAACACGTTTTGAAAAGGCTGCTGTACCTTCCCTATAAGTTGCATGGGGGTGACCAAAGTTGCTGAAACATGTTTATTTGTGCTGCAAAACACGTATTGACACTTTCTGCACACTGGGGTGAAGAGCTGAGTCAGTGAGCACTTCTGAGCCTGGCAGGTACATTGGGATTCAACAGTCTGTCAAAACGCGTTTATTTCGGGCTGAAAAACACGTTTTGAAAAGTCTGCTGTACCTTCCCTATAAGTTGCATGGGGGTGACCAAAGTTGCTGAAACATGTTTATTTGTGCTGCAAAACACGTATTGACACTTTCTGCACACTGGGGTGAAGAGCTGAGTCAGTGAGCACTTCTGAGCCTGGCAGGTACATTGGGATTCAACAGTCTGTCAAAACGTGTTTATTTCGGGCTGAAAAACACGTTTTGAAAAGTCTGCTGTACCTTCCCTATAAGTTACATGGGGGTGACCAAAGTTGCTGAAACATGTTTATTTGTGCTGCAAAACACGTTTTGACACTTTCTGCACACTGGGGTGAAGAGCTGAGTCAGTGAGCACTTCTGAGCCTGGCAGGTACATTGGGATTCAACGGTCTGTCAAAACGCGTTTATTTCGGGCTGAAAAACACGTTTTGAAAAGTCTGCTGTACCTTCCCTATAAGTTGCATGGGGGTGACCAAAGTTGCTGAAACATGTTTATTTGTGCTGCAAAACACGTATTGACACTTTCTGCACACTGGGGTGAAGAGCTGAGTCAGTGAGCACTTCTGAGCCTGGCAGGTACATTGGGATTCAACAGTCTGTCAAAACGCGTTTATTTCGGGCTGAAAAACACGTTTTGAAAAGTCTGCTGTACCTTCCCTATAAGTTGCATTGGGGTGACCAAAGTTGCTGAAACATGTTTATTTGTGCTGCAAAACACGTTTTGACACTTTCTGCACACTGGGGTGAAGAGCTGAGTCAGTGAGCACTTCTGAGCCTGGCAGGTACATTGGGATTCAACAGTCTGTCAAAACGCGTTTATTTCGGGCTGAAAAACACGTTTTGAAAAGTCTGCTGTACCTTCCCTATAAGTTACATGGGGGTGACCAAAGTTGCTGAAACATGTTTATTTGTGCTGCAAAACACGTTTTGACACTTTCTGCACACTGGGGTGAAGAGCTGAGTCAGTGAGCACTTCTGAGCCTGGCAGGTACATTGGGATTCAACAGTCTGTCAAAACGCGTTTATTTCGGGCTGAAAAACACGTTTTGAAAAGTCTGCTGTACCTTCCCTTAAGTTACATGGGGGTGACCAAAGTTGCTGAAACATGTTTATTTGTGCTGCAAAACACGTTTTGACACTTTCTGCACACTGGGGTGAAGAGCTGAGTCAGTGAGCACTTCTGAGCCTGGCAGGTACATTGGGATTCAACAGTCTGTCAAAACGCGTTTATTTCGGGCTGAAAAACACGTTTTGAAAAGTCTGCTGTACCTTCCCTATAAGTTGCATGGGGGTGACCAAAGTTGCTGAAACATGTTTATTTGTGCTGCAAAACACGTATTGACACTTTCTGCACACTGGGGTGAAGAGCTGAGTCAGTGAGCACTTCTGAGCCTGGCAGGTACATTGGGATTCAACAGTCTGTCAAAACGCGTTTATTTCGGGCTGAAAAACACGTTTTGAAAAGTCTGCTGTACCTTCCCTATAAGTTGCATGGGGGTGACCAAAGTTGCTGAAACATGTTTATTTGTGCTGCAAAACACGTTTTGACACTTTCTGCACACTGGGGTGAAGAGCTGAGTCAGTGAGCACTTCTGAGCCTGGCAGGTACATTGGGATTCAACAGTCTGTCAAAACGCGTTTATTTCGGGCTGAAAAACACGTTTTGAAAAGTCTGCTCTACCTTCCCTATAAGTTGCATGGGGGTGACCAAAGTTGCTGAAACATGTTTTTTTGTGCTGCAAAACACGTATTGACACTTTCTGCACACTGGGGTGAAGAGCTGAGTCAGTGAGCACTTCTGAGCCTGGCAGGTACATTGGGATTCAACAGTCTGTCAAAACGCGTTTATTTCGGGCTGAAAAACACGTTTTGAAAAGTCTGCTGTACCTTCCCTATAAGTTGCATGGGGGTGACCAAAGTTGCTGAAACATGTTTATTTGTGCTGCAAAACACGTATTGACACTTTCTGCACACTGGGGTGAAGAGCTGAGTCAGTGAGCACTTCTGAGCCTGGCAGGTACATTGGGATTCAACAGTCTGTCAAAACGCGTTTATTTCGGGCTGAAAAACACGTTTTGAAAAGTCTGCTGTACCTTCCCTATAAGTTACATGGGGGTGACCAAAGTTGCTGAAACATGTTTATTTGTGCTGCAAAACACGTTTTGACACTTTCTGCACACTGGGGTGAAGAGCTGAGTCAGTGAGCACTTCTGAGCCTGGCAGGTACATTGGGATTCAACAGTCTGTCAAAACGCGTTTATTTCGGGCTGAAAAACACGTTTTGAAAAGTCTGCTGTACCTTCCCTATAAGTTGCATGGGGGTGACCAAAGTTGCTGAAACATGTTTATTTGTGCTGCAAAACACGTATTGACACTTTCTGCACACTGGGGTGAAGAGCTGAGTCAGTGAGCACTTCTGAGCCTGGCAGGTACATTGGGATTCAACAGTCTGTCAAAACGCGTTTATTTCGGGCTGAAAAACACGTTTTGAAAAGTCTGCTGTACCTTCCCTATAAGTTGCATGGGGGTGACCAAAGTTGCTGAAACATGTTTATTTGTGCTGCAAAACACGTATTGACACTTTCTGCACACTGGGGTGAAGAGCTGAGTCAGTGAGCACTTCTGAGCCTGGCAGGTACATTGGGATTCAACAGTCTGTCAAAACGCGTTTATTTCGGGCTGAAAAACACGTTTTGAAAAGTCTGCTGTACATTCCCTATAAGTTGCATGGGGGTGACCAAAGTTGCTGAAACATGTTTATTTGTGCTGCAAAACACGTATTGACACTTTCTGCACACTGGGGTGAAGAGCTGAGTCAGTGAGCACTTCTGAGCCTGGCAGGTACATTGGTATTCAACAGTCTGTCAAAACGTGTTTATTTCGGGCTGAAAAACACGGTTTGAAAAGTCTGCTGTACCTTCCCTATAAGTTACATGGGGGTGACCAAAGTTGCTGAAACATGTTTATTTGTGCTGCAAAACACGTTTTGACACTTTCTGCACACTGGGGTGAAGAGCTGAGTCAGTGAGCACTTCTGAGCCTGGCAGGTACATTGGGATTCAACAGTCTGTCAAAACGCGTTTATTTCGGGCTGAAAAACACGTTTTGAAAAGGCTGCTGTACCTTCCCTATAAGTTGCATGGGGGTGACCAAAGTTGCTGAAACATGTTTATTTGTGCTGCAAAACACGTATTGACACTTTCTGCACACTGGGGTGAAGAGCTGAGTCAGTGAGCACTTCTGAGCCTGGCAGGTACATTGGGATTCAACAGTCTGTCAAAACGCGTTTATTTCGGGCTGAAAAACACGTTTTGAAAAGTCTGCTGTACCTTCCCTATAAGTTGCATGGGGGTGACCAAAGTTGCTGAAACATGTTTATTTGTGCTGCAAAACACGTATTGACACTTTCTGCACACTGGGGTGAAGAGCTGAGTCAGTGAGCACTTCTGAGCCTGGCAGGTACATTGGGATTCAACAGTCTGTCAAAACGTGTTTATTTCGGGCTGAAAAACACGTTTTGAAAAGTCTGCTGTACCTTCCCTATAAGTTACATGGGGGTGACCAAAGTTGCTGAAACATGTTTATTTGTGCTGCAAAACACGTTTTGACACTTTCTGCACACTGGGGTGAAGAGCTGAGTCAGTGAGCACTTCTGAGCCTGGCAGGTACATTGGGATTCAACGGTCTGTCAAAACGCGTTTATTTCGGGCTGAAAAACACGTTTTGAAAAGTCTGCTGTACCTTCCCTATAAGTTGCATGGGGGTGACCAAAGTTGCTGAAACATGTTTATTTGTGCTGCAAAACACGTATTGACACTTTCTGCACACTGGGGTGAAGAGCTGAGTCAGTGAGCACTTCTGAGCCTGGCAGGTACATTGGGATTCAACAGTCTGTCAAAACGCGTTTATTTCGGGCTGAAAAACACGTTTTGAAAAGTCTGCTGTACCTTCCCTATAAGTTGCATTGGGGTGACCAAAGTTGCTGAAACATGTTTATTTGTGCTGCAAAACACGTTTTGACACTTTCTGCACACTGGGGTGAAGAGCTGAGTCAGTGAGCACTTCTGAGCCTGGCAGGTACATTGGGATTCAACAGTCTGTCAAAACGCGTTTATTTCGGGCTGAAAAACACGTTTTGAAAAGTCTGCTGTACCTTCCCTATAAGTTACATGGGGGTGACCAAAGTTGCTGAAACATGTTTATTTGTGCTGCAAAACACGTTTTGACACTTTCTGCACACTGGGGTGAAGAGCTGAGTCAGTGAGCACTTCTGAGCCTGGCAGGTACATTGGGATTCAACAGTCTGTCAAAACGCGTTTATTTCGGGCTGAAAAACACGTTTTGAAAAGTCTGCTGTACCTTCCCTTAAGTTACATGGGGGTGACCAAAGTTGCTGAAACATGTTTATTTGTGCTGCAAAACACGTTTTGACACTTTCTGCACACTGGGGTGAAGAGCTGAGTCAGTGAGCACTTCTGAGCCTGGCAGGTACATTGGGATTCAACAGTCTGTCAAAACGCGTTTATTTCGGGCTGAAAAACACGTTTTGAAAAGTCAGCTGTTCCTTCCCTATAAGTTACATGGGGGTGACCAAAGTTGCTGAAACATGTTTATTTGTGCTGCAAAACACGTTTTGACACTTTCTGCACACTGGGGTGAAGAGCTGAGTCAGTGAGCACTTCTGAGCCTGGCAGGTACATTGGGATTCAACAGTCTGTCAAAACGCGTTTATTTCGGGCTGAAAAACACGTTTTGAAAAGTCTGCTGTACCTTCCCTATAAGTTGCATGGGGGTGACCAAAGTTGCTGAAACATGTTTATTTGTGCTGCAAAACACGTATTGACACTTTCTGCACACTGGGGTGAAGAGCTGAGTCAGTGAGCACTTCTGAGCCTGGCAGGTACATTGGGATTCAACAGTCTGTCAAAACGCGTTTATTTCGGGCTGAAAAACACGTTTTGAAAAGTCTGCTGTACCTTCCCTATAAGTTGCATTGGGGTGACCAAAGTTGCTGAAACATGTTTATTTGTGCTGCAAAACACGTTTTGACACTTTCTGCACACTGGGGTGAAGAGCTGAGTCAGTGAGCACTTCTGAGCCTGGCAGGTACTTTGGGATTCAACAGTCTGTCAAAACGCGTTTATTTCGGGCTGAAAAACACGTTTTGAAAAGTCAGCTGTTCCTTCCATATAAGTTACATGGGGGTGACCAAAGTTGCTGAAACATGTTTATTTGTGCTGCAAAACACGTTTTGACACTTTCTGCACACTGGGGTGAAGAGCTGAGTCAGTGAGCACTTCTGAGCCTGGCAGGTACATTGGGATTCAACAGTCTGTCAAAACGCGTTTATTTCGGGCTGAAAAACACGTTTTGAAAAGTCTGCTGTACCTTCCCTATAAGTTGCATGGGGGTGACCAAAGTTGCTGAAACATGTTTATTTGTGCTGCAAAACACGTATTGACACTTTCTGCACACTGGTGTGAAGAGCTGAGTCAGTGAGCACTTCTGAGCCTGGCAGGTACATTGGGATTCAACAGTCTGTCAAAACGCGTTTATTTCGGGCTGAAAAACACGTTTTGAAAAGTCTGCTGTACCTTCCCTATAAGTTGCATTGGGGTGACCAAAGTTGCTGAAACATGTTTATTTGTGCTGCAAAACACGTTTTGACACTTTCTGCACACTGGGGTGAAGAGCTGAGTCAGTGAGCACTTCTGAGCCTGGCAGGTACATTGGGATTCAACAGTCTGTCAAAACGCGTTTATTTCGGGCTGAAAAACACGTTTTGAAAAGTCTGCTGTACCTTCCCTATAAGTTGCATGGGGGTGACCAAAGTTGCTGAAACATGTTTATTTGTGCTGCAAAACACGTATTGACACTTTCTGCACACTGGGGTGAAGAGCTGAGTCAGTGAGCACTTCTGAGCCTGGCAGGTACATTTGGATTCAACAGTCTGTCAAAACGCGTTTATTTCGGGCTGAAAAACACGTTTTGAAAAGTCTGCTGTACCTTCCCTATAAGTTGCATGGGGGTGACCAAAGTTGCTGAAACATGTTTATTTGTGCTGCAAAACACGTATTGACACTTTCTGCACACTGGGGTGAAGAGCTGAGTCAGTGAGCACTTCTGAGCCTGGCAGGTACATTGGGATTCAACAGTCTGTCAAAACGTGTTTATTTCGGGCTGAAAAACACGTTTTGAAAAGTCTGCTGTACCTTCCCTATAAGTTACATGGGGGTGACCAAAGTTGCTGAAACATGTTTATTTGTGCTGCAAAACACGTTTTGACACTTTCTGCACACTGGGGTGAAGAGCTGAGTCAGTGAGCACTTCTGAGCCTGGCAGGTACATTGGGATTCAACAGTCTGTCAAAACGCGTTTATTTCGGGCTGAAAAACACGTTTTGAAAAGTCTGCTGTACCTTCCCTATAAGTTGCATGGGGGTGACCAAAGTTGCTGAAACATGTTTATTTGTGCTGCAAAACACGTATTGACACTTTCTGCACACTGGGGTGAAGAGCTGAGTCAGTGAGCACTTCTGAGCCTGGCAGGTACATTGGGATTCAACAGTCTGTCAAAACGCGTTTATTTCGGGCTGAAAAACACGTTTTGAAAAGTCTGCTGTACCTTCCCTATAAGTTGCATGGGGGTGACCAAAGTTGCTGAAACATGTTTATTTGTGCTGCAAAACACGTATTGACACTTTCTGCACACTGGGGTGAAGAGCTGAGTCAGTGAGCACTTCTGAGCCTGGCAGGTACATTGGGATTCAACAGTCTGTCAAAACGTGTTTATTTCGGGCTGAAAAACACGTTTTGAAAAGTCTGCTGTACCTTCCCTATAAGTTACATGGGGGTGACCAAAGTTGCTGAAACATGTTTATTTGTGCTGCAAAACACGTTTTGACACTTTCTGCACACTGGGGTGAAGAGCTGAGTCAGTGAGCACTTCTGAGCCTGGCAGGTACATTGGGATTCAACGGTCTGTCAAAACGCGTTTATTTCGGGCTGAAAAACACGTTTTGAAAAGTCTGCTGTACCTTCCCTATAAGTTGCATGGGGGTGACCAAAGTTGCTGAAACATGTTTATTTGTGCTGCAAAACACGTATTGACACTTTCTGCACACTGGGGTGAAGAGCTGAGTCAGTGAGCACTTCTGAGCCTGGCAGGTACATTGGGATTCAACAGTCTGTCAAAACGCGTTTATTTCGGGCTGAAAAACACGTTTTGAAAAGTCTGCTGTACCTTCCCTATAAGTTGCATTGGGGTGACCAAAGTTGCTGAAACATGTTTATTTGTGCTGCAAAACACGTTTTGACACTTTCTGCACACTGGGGTGAAGAGCTGAGTCAGTGAGCACTTCTGAGCCTGGCAGGTACATTGGGATTCAACAGTCTGTCAAAACGCGTTTATTTCGAGCTGAAAAACACGTTTTGAAAAGTCTGCTGTACCTTCCCTATAAGTTACATGGGGGTGACCAAAGTTGCTGAAACATGTTTATTTGTGCTGCAAAACACGTTTTGACACTTTCTGCACACTGGGGTGAAGAGCTGAGTCAGTGAGCACTTCTGAGCCTGGCAGGTACATTGGGATTCAACAGTCTGTCAAAACGCGTTTATTTCGGGCTGAAAAACACGTTTTGAAAAGTCTGCTGTACCTTCCCTTAAGTTACATGGGGGTGACCAAAGTTGCTGAAACATGTTTATTTGTGCTGCAAAACACGTTTTGACACTTTCTGCACACTGGGGTGAAGAGCTGAGTCAGTGAGCACTTCTGAGCCTGGCAGGTACATTGGGATTCAACAGTCTGTCAAAACGCGTTTATTTCGGGCTGAAAAACACGTTTTGAAAAGTCAGCTGTTCCTTCCCTATAAGTTACATGGGGGTGACCAAAGTTGCTGAAATATGTTTATTTGTGCTGCAAAACACGTTTTGACACTTTCTGCACACTGGGGTGAAGAGCTGAGTCAGTGAGCACTTCTGAGCCTGGCAGGTACATTGGGATTCAACAGTCTGTCAAAACGCGTTTATTTCGGGCTGAAAAACACGTTTTGAAAAGTCTGCTGTACCTTCCCTATAAGTTGCATGGGGGTGACCAAAGTTGCTGAAACATGTTTATTTGTGCTGCAAAACACGTATTGACACTTTCTGCACACTGGGGTGAAGAGCTGAGTCAGTGAGCACTTCTGAGCCTGGCAGGTACATTGGGATTCAACAGTCTGTCAAAACGCGTTTATTTCGGGCTGAAAAACACGTTTTGAAAAGTCTGCTGTACCTTCCCTATAAGTTACATGGGGGTGACCAAAGTTGCTGAAACATGTTTATTTGTGCTGCAAAACACGTTTTGACACTTTCTGCACACTGGGGTGAAGAGCTGAGTCAGTGAGCACTTCTGAGCCTGGCAGGTACATTGGGATTCAACAGTCTGTCAAAACGCGTTTATTTCGGGCTGAAAAACACGTTTTGAAAAGTCTGCTGTACCTTCCCTATAAGTTGCATGGGGGTGACCAAAGTTGCTGAAACATGTTTATTTGTGCTGCAAAACACGTATTGACACTTTCTGCACACTGGGGTGAAGAGCTGAGTCAGTGAGCACTTCTGAGCCTGGCAGGTACATTGGGATTCAACAGTCTGTCAAAACGCGTTTATTTCGGGCTGAAAAACACGTTTTGAAAAGTCTGCTGCACCTTCCCTATAAGTTGCATTGGGGTGACCAAAGTTGCTGAAACATGTTTATTTGTGCTGCAAAACACGTTTTGACACTTTCTGCACACTGGGGTGAAGAGCTGAGTCAGTGAGCACTTCTGAGCCTGGCAGGTACATTGGGATTCAACAGTCTGTCAAAA
Source organism: Atractosteus spatula (assembly GCF_055471065.1). Taxonomy (NCBI): domain Eukaryota; kingdom Metazoa; phylum Chordata; class Actinopteri; order Semionotiformes; family Lepisosteidae; genus Atractosteus; species Atractosteus spatula. The sequence continues at coordinate 175,161 of NW_028296611.1, forward strand.
CGCGTTTATTTCGGGCTGAAAAACACGTTTTGAAAAGTCTGCTGTACCTTCCCTATAAGTTACATGGGTTGACCAAAGTTGCTGAAACATGTTTATTTGTGCTGCAAAACACGTTTTGACACTTTCTGCACACTGGGGTGAAGAGCTGAGTCAGTGAGCACTTCTGAGCCTGGCAGGTACATTGGGATTCAACAGTCTGTCAAAACGCGTTTATTTCGGGCTGAAAAACACGTTTTGAAAAGTCAGCTGTTCCTTCCCTATAAGTTACATGGGGGTGACCAAAGTTGCTGAAACATGTTTATTTGTGCTGCAAAACACGTTTTGACACTTTCTGCACACTGGGGTGAAGAGCTGAGTCAGTGAGCACTTCTGAGCCTGGCAGGTACATTGGGATTCAACAGTCTGTCAAAACGCGTTTATTTCGGGCTGAAAAACACGTTTTGAAAAGTCTGCTGTACCTTCCCTATAAGTTGCATGGGGGTGACCAAAGTTGCTGAAACATGTTTATTTGTGCTGCAAAACACGTATTGACACTTTCTGCACACTGGGGTGAAGAGCTGAGTCAGTGAGCACTTCTGAGCCTGGCAGGTACATTGGGATTCAACAGTTTGTCAAAACGCGTTTATTTCGGGCTGAAAAACACGTTTTGAAAAGTCTGCTTTACCTTCCCTATAAGTTACATGGGGGTGACCAAAGTTGCTGAAACATGTTTATTTGTGCTGCAAAACACGTTTTGACACTTTCTGCACACTGGGGTGAAGAGCTGAGTCAGTGAGCACTTCTGAGCCTGGCAGGTACATTGGGATTCAACAGTCTGTCAAAACGCGTTTATTTCGGGCTGAAAAACACGTTTTGAAAAGTCTGCTGTACCTTCCCTATAAGTTGCATGGGGGTGACCAAAGTTGCTGAAACATGTTTATTTGTGCTGCAAAACACGTATTGACACTTTCTGCACACTGGGGTGAAGAGCTGAGTCAGTGAGCACTTCTGAGCCTGGCAGGTACATTGGGATTCAACAGTCTGTCAAAACGCGTTTATTTCGGGCTGAAAAACACGTTTTGAAAAGTCTGCTGTACCTTCCCTATAAGTTGCATGGGGGTGACCAAAGTTGCTGAAACATGTTTATTTGTGCTGCAAAACACGTATTGACACTTTCTGCACACTGGGGTGAAGAGCTGAGTCAGTGAGCACTTCTGAGCCTGGCAGGTACATTGGGATTCAACAGTCTGTCAAAACGCGTTTATTTCGGGCTGAAAAACACGTTTTGAAAAGTCTGCTGTACCTTCCCTATAAGTTACATGGGGGTGACCAAAGTTGCTGAAACATGTTTATTTGTGCTGCAAAACACGTATTGACACTTTCTGCACACTGGGGTGAAGAGCTGAGTCAGTGAGCACTTCTGAGCCTGGCAGGTACATTGGGATTCAACAGTCTGTCAAAACGCGTTTATTTCGGGCTGAAAAACACGTTTTGAAAAGTCTGCTGCACCTTCCCTATAAGTTGCATTGGGGTGACCAAAGTTGCTGAAACATCTTTATTTGTGCTGCAAAACACGTATTGACACTTTCTGCACACTGGGGTGAAGAGCTGAGTCAGTGAGCACTTCTGAGCCTGGCAGGTACATTGGGATTCAACAGTCTGTCAAAACGCGTTTATTTCGGGCTGAAAAACACGTTTTGAAAAGTCTGCTGTACCTTCCCTATAAGTTGCATTGGGGTGACCAAAGTTGCTGAAACATGTTTATTTGTGCTGCAAAACACGTTTTGACACTTTCTGCACACTGGGGTGAAGAGCTGAGTCAGTGAGCACTTCTGAGCCTGGCAGGTACATTGGGATTCAACAGTTTGTCAAAACGCGTTTATTTCGGGCTGAAAAACACGTTTTGAAAAGTCTGCTTTACCTTCCCTATAAGTTACATGGGGGTGACCAAAGTTGCTGAAACATGTTTATTTGTGCTGCAAAACACGTTTTGACACTTTCTGCACACTGGGGTGAAGAGCTGAGTCAGTGAGCACTTCTGAGCCTGGCAGGTACATTGGGATTCAACAGTCTGTCAAAACGCGTTTATTTCGGGCTGAAAAACACGTTTTGAAAAGTCTGCTGTACCTTCCCTATAAGTTGCATGGGGGTGACCAAAGTTGCTGAAACATGTTTATTTGTGCTGCAAAACACGTATTGACACTTTCTGCACACTGGGGTGAAGAGCTGAGTCAGTGAGCACTTCTGAGCCTGGCAGGTACATTGGGATTCAACAGTCTGTCAAAACGCGTTTATTTCGGGCTGAAAAACACGTTTTGAAAAGTCTGCTGTACCTTCCCTATAAGTTGCATTGGGGTGACCAAAGTTGCTGAAACATGTTTATTTGTGCTGCAAAACACGTATTGACACTTTCTGCACACTGGGGTGAAGAGCTGAGTCAGTGAGCACGTCTGAGCCTGGCAGGTACATTGGGATTCAACAGTCTGTCAAAACGCGTTTATTTCGGGCTGAAAAACACGTTTTGAAAAGTCTGCTGTACCTTCCCTATAAGTTGCATTGGGGTGACCAAAGTTGCTGAAACATGTTTATTTGTGCTGCAAAACACGTATTGACACTTTCTGCACACTGGGGTGAAGAGCTGAGTCAGTGAGCACTTCTGAGCCTGGCAGGTACATTGGGATTCAACAGTCTGTCAAAACGCGTTTATTTCGGGCTGAAAAACACGTTTTGAAAAGTCTGCTGTACCTTCCCTATAAGTTGCATTGGGGTGACCAAAGTTGCTGAAACATGTTTATTTGTGCTGCAAAACACGTTTTGACACTTTCTGCACACTGGGGTGAAGAGCTGAGTCAGTGAGCACTTCTGAGCCTGGCAGGTACATTGGGATTCAACAGTCTGTCAAAACGCGTTTATTTCGGGCTGAAAAACACGTTTTGAAAAGTCTGCTGTACCTTCCCTATAAGTTGCATGGGGGTGACCAAAGTTGCTGAAACATGTTTATTTGTGCTGCAAAACACGTATTGACACTTTCTGCACACTGGGGTGAAGAGCTGAGTCAGTGAGCACTTCTGAGCCTGGCAGGTACATTGGGATTCAACAGTCTGTCAAAACGCGTTTATTTCGGGCTGAAAAACACGTTTTGAAAAGTCTGCTGTACCTTCCCTATAAGTTGCATGGGGGTGACCAAAGTTGCTGAAACATGTTTATTTGTGCTGCAAAACACGTATTGACACTTTCTGCACACTGGGGTGAAGAGCTGAGTCAGTGAGCACTTCTGAGCCTGGCAGGTACTTTGGGATTCAACAGTCTGTCAAAACGCGTTTATTTCGGGCTGAAAAACACGTTTTGAAAAGTCTGCTGTACCTTCCCTATAAGTTACATGGGGGTGACCAAAGTTGCTGAAACATGTTTATTTGTGCTGCAAAACACGTTTTGATACTTTCTGCACACTGGGGTGAAGAGCTGAGTCAGTGAGCACTTCTGAGCCTGGCAGGTACATTGGGATTCAACAGTCTGTCAAAACGCGTTTATTTCGGGCTGAAAAACACGTTTTGAAAAGTCTGCTGTACCTTCCCTATAAGTTGCATGGGGGTGACCAAAGTTGCTGAAACATGTTTATTTGTGCTGCAAAACACGTATTGACACTTTCTGCACACTGGGGTGAAGAGCTGAGTCAGTGAGCACTTCTGAGCCTGGCAGGTACATTGGGATTCAACAGTCTGTCAAAACGCGTTTATTTCGGGCTGAAAAACACGTTTTGAAAAGTCTGCTGTACCTTCCCTATAAGTTGCATTGGGGTGACCAAAGTTGCTGAAACATGTTTATTTGTGCTGCAAAACACGTTTTGACACTTTCTGCACACTGGGGTGAAGAGCTGAGTCAGTGAGCACTTCTGAGCCTGGCAGGTACATTGGGATTCAACAGTCTGTCAAAACGCGTTTATTTCGGGCTGAAAAACACGTTTTGAAAAGTCTGCTGTACCTTCCCTATAAGTTACATGGGGGTGACCAAAGTTGCTGAAACATGTTTATTTGTGCTGCAAAACACGTTTTGACACTTTCTGCACACTGGGGTGAAGAGCTGAGTCAGTGAGCACTTCTGAGCCTGGCAGGTACATTGGGATTCAACAGTCTGTCAAAACGCGTTTATTTCGGGCTGAAAAACACGTTTTGAAAAGTCAGCTGTTCCTTCCCTATAAGTTACATGGGGGTGACCAAAGTTGCTGAAACATGTTTATTTGTGCTGCAAAACACGTTTTGACACTTTCTGCACACTGGGGTGAAGAGCTGAGTCAGTGAGCACTTCTGAGCCTGGCAGGTACATTGGGATTCAACAGTCTGTCAAAACGCGTTTATTTCGGGCTGAAAAACACGTTTTGAAAAGTCTGCTGTACCTTCCCTATAAGTTGCATGGGGGTGACCAAAGTTGCTGAAACATGTTTATTTGTGCTGCAAAACACGTATTGACACTTTCTGCACACTGGGGTGAAGAGCTGAGTCAGTGAGCACTTCTGAGCCTGGCAGGTACATTGGGATTCAACAGTTTGTCAAAACGCGTTTATTTCGGGCTGAAAAACACGTTTTGAAAAGTCTGCTGTACCTTCCCTATAAGTTACATGGGGGTGACCAAAGTTGCTGAAACATGTTTATTTGTGCTGCAAAACACGTTTTGACACTTTCTGCACACTGGGGTGAAGAGCTGAGTCAGTGAGCACTTCTGAGCCTGGCAGGTACATTGGGATTCAACAGTCTGTCAAAACGCGTTTATTTCGGGCTGAAAAACACGTTTTGAAAAGTCTGCTGTACCTTCCCTATAAGTTGCATGGGGGTGACCAAAGTTGCTGAAACATGTTTATTTGTGCTGCAAAACACGTATTGACACTTTCTGCACACTGGGGTGAAGAGCTGAGTCAGTGAGCACTTCTGAGCCTGGCAGGTACATTGGGATTCAACAGTCTGTCAAAACGCGTTTATTTCGGGCTGAAAAACACGTTTTGAAAAGTCTGCTGTACCTTCCCTATAAGTTGCATGGGGGTGACCAAAGTTGCTGAAACATGTTTATTTGTGCTGCAAAACACGTATTGACACTTTCTGCACACTGGGGTGAAGAGCTGAGTCAGTGAGCACTTCTGAGCCTGGCAGGTACATTGGGATTCAACAGTCTGTCAAAACGCGTTTATTTCGGGCTGAAAAACACGTTTTGAAAAGTCTGCTGTACCTTCCCTATAAGTTGCATTGGGGTGACCAAAGTTGCTGAAACATGTTTATTTGTGCTGCAAAACACGTTTTGACACTTTCTGCACACTGGGGTGAAGAGCTGAGTCAGTGAGCACTTCTGAGCCTGGCAGGTACATTGGGATTCAACAGTCTGTCAAAACGCGTTTATTTCGGGCTGAAAAACACGTTTTGAAAAGTCTGCTGTACCTTCCCTATAAGTTGCATGGGGGTGACCAAAGTTGCTGAAACATGTTTATTTGTGCTGCAAAACACGTATTGACACTTTCTGCACACTGGGGTGAAGAGCTGAGTCAGTGAGCACTTCTGAGCCTGGCAGGTACATTGGGATTCAACAGTCTGTCAAAACGCGTTTATTTCGGGCTGAAAAACACGTTTTGAAAAGTCTGCTGTACCTTCCCTATAAGTTGCATGGGGGTGACCAAAGTTGCTGAAACATGTTTATTTGTGCTGCAAAACACGTATTGACACTTTCTGCACACTGGGGTGAAGAGCTGAGTCAGTGAGCACTTCTGAGCCTGGCAGGTACATTGGGATTCAACAGTCTGTCAAAACGCGTTTATTTCGGGCTGAAAAACACGTTTTGAAAAGTCTGCTGTACCTTCCCTATAAGTTGCATGGGGGTGACCAAAGTTGCTGAAACATGTTTATTTGTGCTGCAAAACACGTATTGACACTTTCTGCACACTGGGGTGAAGAGCTGAGTCAGTGAGCACTTCTGAGCCTGGCAGGTACATTGGGATTCAACAGTCTGTCAAAACGCGTTTATTTCGGGCTGAAAAACACGTTTTGAAAAGTCTGCTGTACCTTCCCTATAAGTTGCATGGGGGTGACCAAAGTTGCTGAAACATGTTTATTTGTGCTGCAAAACACGTATTGACACTTTCTGCACACTGGGGTGAAGAGCTGAGTCAGTGAGCACTTCTGAGCCTGGCAGGTACATTGGGATTCAACAGTCTGTCAAAACGTGTTTATTTCGGGCTGAAAAACACGTTTTGAAAAGTCTGCTGTACCTTCCCTATAAGTTACATGGGGGTGACCAAAGTTGCTGAAACATGTTTATTTGTGCTGCAAAACACGTTTTGACACTTTCTGCACACTGGGGTGAAGAGCTGAGTCAGTGAGCACTTCTGAGCCTGGCAGGTACATTGGGATTCAACAGTCTGTCAAAACGCGTTTATTTCGGGCTGAAAAACACGTTTTGAAAAGTCTGCTGTACCTTCCCTATAAGTTGCATGGGGGTGACCAAAGTTGCTGAAACATGTTTATTTGTGCTGCAAAACACGTATTGACACTTTCTGCACACTGGGGTGAAGAGCTGAGTCAGTGAGCACTTCTGAGCCTGGCAGGTACATTGGGATTCAACAGTCTGTCAAAACGCGTTTATTTCGGGCTGAAAAACACGTTTTGAAAAGTCTGCTGTACCTTCCCTATAAGTTGCATTGGGGTGACCAAAGTTGCTGAAACATGTTTATTTGTGCTGCAAAACACGTTTTGACACTTTCTGCACACTGGGGTGAAGAGCTGAGTCAGTGAGCACTTCTGAGCCTGGCAGGTACATTGGGATTCAACAGTCTGTCAAAACGCGTTTATTTCGGGCTGAAAAACACGTTTTGAAAAGTCTGCTGTACCTTCCCTATAAGTTGCATGGGGGTGACCAAAGTTGCTGAAACATGTTTATTTGTGCTGCAAAACACGTATTGACACTTTCTGCACACTGGGGTGAAGAGCTGAGTCAGTGAGCACTTCTGAGCCTGGCAGGTACATTGGGATTCAACAGTCTGTCAAAACGCGTTTATTTCGGGCTGAAAAACACGTTTTGAAAAGTCTGCTGTACCTTCCCTATAAGTTACATGGGGGTGACCAAAGTTGCTGAAACATGTTTATTTGTGCTGCAAAACACGTTTTGACACTTTCTGCACACTGGGGTGAAGAGCTGAGTCAGTGAGCACTTCTGAGCCTGGCAGGTACTTTGGGATTCAACAGTCTGTCAAAACGCGTTTATTTCGGGCTGAAAAACACGTTTTGAAAAGTCTGCTGTACCTTCCCTATAAGTTGCATGGGGGTGACCAAAGTTGCTGAAACATGTTTATTTGTGCTGCAAAACACGTATTGACACTTTCTGCACACTGGGGTGAAGAGCTGAGTCAGTGAGCACTTCTGAGCCTGGCAGGTACATTGGGATTCAACAGTCTGTCAAAACGCGTTTATTTCGGGCTGAAAAACACGTTTTGAAAAGTCTGCTGTACCTTCCCTATAAGTTGCATTGGGGTGACCAAAGTTGCTGAAACATGTTTATTTGTGCTGCAAAACACGTTTTGACCCTTTCTGCACACTGGGGTGAAGAGCTGAGTCAGTGAGCACTTCTGAGCCTGGCAGGTACATTGGGATTCAACAGTCTGTCAAAACGCGTTTATTTCGGGCTGAAAAACACGTTTTGAAAAGTCTACTGTACCTTCCCTATAAGTTGCATGGGGGTGACCAAAGTTGCTGAAACATGTTTATTTGTGCTGCAAAACACGTATTGACACTTTCTGCACACTGGGGTGAAGAGCTGAGTCAGTGAGCACTTCTGAGCCTGGCAGGTACATTGGGATTCAACAGTCTGTCAAAACGCGTTTATTTCGGGCTGAAAAACACGTTTTGAAAAGTCTGCTGTACCTTCCCTATAAGTTGCATGGGGGTGACCAAAGTTGCTGAAACATGTTTATTTGTGCTGCAAAACACGTTTTGACACTTTCTGCACACTAGGGTGAAGAGCTGAGTCAGTGAGCACTTCTGAGCCTGGCAGGTACATTGGGATTCAACAGTCTGTCAAAACGCGTTTATTTCGGGCTGAAAAACACGTTTTGAAAAGTCTGCTGTACCTTCCCTATAAGTTGCATGGGGGGTGACCAAAGTTGCTGAAACATGTTTATTTGTGCTGCAAAACACGTTTTGACACTTTCTGCACACTAGGGTGAAGAGCTGAGTCAGTGAGCACTTCTGAGCCTGCCAGGTACATTGGGATTCAACAGTCTGTCAAAACGCGTTTATTTCGGGCTGAAAAACACGTTTTGAAAAGTCTGCTGTACCTTCCCTATAAGTTGCATGGGGGTGACCAAAGTTGCTGAAACATGTTTATTTGTGCTGCAAAACACGTATTGACACTTTCTGCACACTGGGGTGAAGAGCTGAGTCAGTGAGCACTTCTGAGCCTGGCAGGTACATTGGGATTCAACAGTCTGTCAAAACGTGTTTATTTCGGGCTGAAAAACACGTTTTGAAAAGTCTGCTGTACCTTCCCTATAAGTTACATGGGGGTGACCAAAGTTGCTGAAACATGTTTATTTGTGCTGCAAAACACGTTTTGACACTTTCTGCACACTGGGGTGAAGAGCTGAGTCAGTGAGCACTTCTGAGCCTGGCAGGTACATTGGGATTCAACAGTCTGTCAAAACGCGTTTATTTCGGGCTGAAAAACACGTTTTGAAAAGTCTGCTGTACCTTCCCTATAAGTTGCATGGGGGTGACCAAAGTTGCTGAAACATGTTTATTTGTGCTGCAAAACACGTATTGACACTTTCTGCACACTGGGGTGAAGAGCTGAGTCAGTGAGCACTTCTGAGCCTGGCAGGTACATTGGGATTCAACAGTCTGTCAAAACGCGTTTATTTCGGGCTGAAAAACACGTTTTGAAAAGTCTGCTGTACCTTCCCTATAAGTTGCATTGGGGTGACCAAAGTTGCTGAAACATGTTTATTTGTGCTGCAAAACACGTTTTGACACTTTCTGCACACTGGGGTGAAGAGCTGAGTCAATGAGCACTTCTGAGCCTGGCAGGTACATTGGGATTCAACAGTCTGTCAAAACGCGTTTATTTCGGGCTGAAAAACACGTTTTGAAAAGTCTGCTGTACCTTCCCTATAAGTTGCATGGGGGTGACCAAAGTTGCTGAAACATGTTTATTTGTGCTGCAAAACACGTATTGACACTTTCTGCACACTGGGGTGAAGAGCTGAGTCAGTGAGCACTTCTGAGCCTGGCAGGTACATTGGGATTCAACAGTCTGTCAAAACGCGTTTATTTCGGGCTGAAAAACACGTTTTGAAAAGTCTGCTGTACCTTCCCTATAGGTTACATGGGGGTGACCAAAGTTGCTGAAACATGTTTATTTGTGCTGCAAAACACGTTTTGACACTTTCTGCACACTGGGGTGAAGAGCTGAGTCAGTGAGCACTTCTGAGCCTGGCAGGTACTTTGGGATTCAACAGTCTGTCAAAACGCGTTTATTTCGGGCTGAAAAACACGTTTTGAAAAGTCTGCTGTACCTTCCCTATAAGTTGCATGGGGGTGACCAAAGTTGCTGAAACATGTTTATTTGTGCTGCAAAACACGTATTGACACTTTCTGCACACTGGGGTGAAGAGCTGAGTCAGTGAGCACTTCTGAGCCTGGCAGGTACATTGGGATTCAACAGTCTGTCAAAACGCGTTTATTTCGGGCTGAAAAACACGTTTTGAAAAGTCTGCTGTACCTTCCCTATAAGTTGCATTGGGGTGACCAAAGTTGCTGAAACATGTTTATTTGTGCTGCAAAACACGTTTTGACCCTTTCTGCACACTGGGGTGAAGAGCTGAGTCAGTGAGCACTTCTGAGCCTGGCAGGTACATTGGGATTCAACAGTCTGTCAAAACGCGTTTATTTCGGGCTGAAAAACACGTTTTGAAAAGTCTACTGTACCTTCCCTATAAGTTGCATGGGGGTGACCAAAGTTGCTGAAACATGTTTATTTGTGCTGCAAAACACGTATTGACACTTTCTGCACACTGGGGTGAAGAGCTGAGTCAGTGAGCACTTCTGAGCCTGGCAGGTACATTGGGATTCAACAGTCTGTCAAAACGCGTTTATTTCGGGCTGAAAAACACGTTTTGAAAAGTCTGCTGTACCTTCCCTATAAGTTGCATGGGGGTGACCAAAGTTGCTGAAACATGTTTATTTGTGCTGCAAAACACGTTTTGACACTTTCTGCACACTAGGGTGAAGAGCTGAGTCAGTGAGCACTTCTGAGCCTGGCAGGTACATTGGGATTCAACAGTCTGTCAAAACGCGTTTATTTCGGGCTGAAAAACACGTTTTGAAAAGTCTGCTGTACCTTCCCTATAAGTTGCATGGAGGTGACCAAAGTTGCTGAAACATGTTTATTTGTGCTGCAAAACACGTTTTGACACTTTCTGCACACTAGGGTGAAGAGCTGAGTCAGTGAGCACTTCTGAGCCTGCCAGGTACATTGGGATTCAACAGTCTGTCAAAACGCGTTTATTTCGGGCTGAAAAACACGTTTTGAAAAGTCTGCTGTACCTTCCCTATAAGTTGCATGGGGGTGACCAAAGTTGCTGAAACATGTTTATTTGTGCTGCAAAACACGTATTGACACTTTCTGCACACTGGGGTGAAGAGCTGAGTCAGTGAGCACTTCTGAGCCTGGCAGGTACTTTGGGATTCAACAGTCTGTCAAAACGCGTTTATTTCGGGCTGAAAAACACGTTTTGAAAAGTCTGCTGTACCTTCCCTATAAGTTACATGGGGGTGACCAAAGTTGCTGAAACATGTTTATTTGTGCTGCAAAACACGTTTTGACACTTTCTGCACACTGGGGTGAAGAGCTGAGTCAGTGAGCACTTCTGAGCCTGGCAGGTACATTGGGATTCAACAGTCTGTCAAAACGCGTTTATTTCGGGCTGAAAAACACGTTTTGAAAAGTCTGCTGTACCTTCCCTATAAGTTGCATGGGGGTGACCAAAGTTGCTGAAACATGTTTATTTGTGCTGCAAAACACGTATTGACACTTTCTGCACACTGGGGTGAAGAGCTGAGTCAGTGAGCACTTCTGAGCCTGGCAGGTACATTGGGATTCAACAGTCTGTCAAAACGCGTTTATATCGGGCTGAAAAACACGTTTTGAAAAGTCTGCTGTACCTTCCCTATAAGTTGCATTGGGGTGACCAAAGTTGCTGAAACATGTTTATTTGTGCTGCAAAACACGTTTTGACACTTTCTGCACACTGGGGTGAAGAGCTGAGTCAGTGAGCACTTCTGAGCCTGGCAGGTACATTGGGATTCAACAGTCTGTCAAAACGCGTTTATTTCGGGCTGAAAAACACGTTTTGAAAAGTCTGCTGTACCTTCCCTATAAGTTGCATGGAGGTGACCAAAGTTGCTGAAACATGTTTATTTGTGCTGCAAAACACGTTTTGACACTTTCTGCACACTAGGGTGAAGAGCTGAGTCAGTGAGCACTTCTGAGCCTGCCAGGTACATTGGGATTCAACAGTCTGTCAAAACGCGTTTATTTCGGGCTGAAAAACACGTTTTGAAAAGTCTGCTGTACCTTCCCTATAAGTTGCATGGGGGTGACCAAAGTTGCTGAAACATGTTTATTTGTGCTGCAAAACACGTATTGACACTTTCTGCACACTGGGGTGAAGAGCTGAGTCAGTGAGCACTTCTGAGCCTGGCAGGTACATTGGGATTCAACAGTCTGTCAAAACGCGTTTATTTCGGGCTGAAAAACACGTTTTGAAAAGTCTGCTGTACCTTCCCTATAAGTTACATGGGGGTGACCAAAGTTGCTGAAACATGTTTATTTGTGCTGCAAAACACGTTTTGACACTTTCTGCACACTGGGGTGAAGAGCTGAGTCAGTGAGCACTTCTGAGCCTGGCAGGTACATTGGGATTCAACAGTCTGTCAAAACGCGTTTATTTCGGGCTGAAAAACACGTTTTGAAAAGTCTGCTGTACCTTCCCTATAAGTTGCATGGGGGTGACCAAAGTTGCTGAAACATGTTTATTTGTGCTGCAAAACACGTATTGACACTTTCTGCACACTGGGGTGAAGAGCTGAGTCAGTGAGCACTTCTGAGCCTGGCAGGTACATTGGGATTCAACAGTCTGTCAAAACGCGTTTATTTCGGGCTGAAAAACACGTTTTGAAAAGTCTGCTGTACCTTCCCTATAAGTTGCATGGGGGTGACCAAAGTTGCTGAAACATGTTTATTTGTGCTGCAAAACACGTATTGACACTTTCTGCACACTGGGGTGAAGAGCTGAGTCAGTGAGCACTTCTGAGCCTGGCAGGTACATTGGGATTCAACAGTCTGTCAAAACGCGTTTATTTCGGGCTGAAAAACACGTTTTGAAAAGTCTGCTGTACCTTCCCTATAAGTTGCATGGGGGTGACCAAAGTTGCTGAAACATGTTTATTTGTGCTGCAAAACACGTATTGACACTTTCTGCACACTGGGGTGAAGAGCTGAGTCAGTGAGCACTTCTGAGCCTGGCAGGTACATTGGGATTCAACAGTCTGTCAAAACGTGTTTATTTCGGGCTGAAAAACACGTTTTGAAAAGTCTGCTGTACCTTCCCTATAAGTTACATGGGGGTGACCAAAGTTGCTGAAACATGTTTATTTGTGCTGCAAAACACGTTTTGACACTTTCTGCACACTGGGGTGAAGAGCTGAGTCAGTGAGCACTTCTGAGCCTGGCAGGTACATTGGGATTCAACGGTCTGTCAAAACGCGTTTATTTCGGGCTGAAAAACACGTTTTGAAAAGTCTGCTGTACCTTCCCTATAAGTTGCATGGGGGTGACCAAAGTTGCTGAAACATGTTTATTTGTGCTGCAAAACACGTATTGACACTTTCTGCACACTGGGGTGAAGAGCTGAGTCAGTGAGCACTTCTGAGCCTGGCAGGTACATTGGGATTCAACAGTCTGTCAAAACGCGTTTATTTCGGGCTGAAAAACACGTTTTGAAAAGTCTGCTGTACCTTCCCTATAAGTTGCATTGGGGTGACCAAAGTTGCTGAAACATGTTTATTTGTGCTGCAAAACACGTTTTGACACTTTCTGCACACTGGGGTGAAGAGCTGAGTCAGTGAGCACTTCTGAGCCTGGCAGGTACATTGGGATTCAACAGTCTGTCAAAACGCGTTTATTTCGGGCTGAAAAACACGTTTTGAAAAGTCTGCTGTACCTTCCCTATAAGTTACATGGGGGTGACCAAAGTTGCTGAAACATGTTTATTTGTGCTGCAAAACACGTTTTGACACTTTCTGCACACTGGGGTGAAGAGCTGAGTCAGTGAGCACTTCTGAGCCTGGCAGGTACATTGGGATTCAACAGTCTGTCAAAACGCGTTTATTTCGGGCTGAAAAACACGTTTTGAAAAGTCTGCTGTACCTTCCCTTAAGTTACATGGGGGTGACCAAAGTTGCTGAAACATGTTTATTTGTGCTGCAAAACACGTTTTGACACTTTCTGCACACTGGGGTGAAGAGCTGAGTCAGTGAGCACTTCTGAGCCTGGCAGGTACATTGGGATTCAACAGTCTGTCAAAACGCGTTTATTTCGGGCTGAAAAACACGTTTTGAAAAGTCTGCTGTACCTTCCCTATAAGTTGCATGGGGGTGACCAAAGTTGCTGAAACATGTTTATTTGTGCTGCAAAACACGTATTGACACTTTCTGCACACTGGGGTGAAGAGCTGAGTCAGTGAGCACTTCTGAGCCTGGCAGGTACATTGGGATTCAACAGTCTGTCAAAACGCGTTTATTTCGGGCTGAAAAACACGTTTTGAAAAGTCTGCTGTACCTTCCCTATAAGTTGCATGGGGGTGACCAAAGTTGCTGAAACATGTTTATTTGTGCTGCAAAACACGTTTTGACACTTTCTGCACACTGGGGTGAAGAGCTGAGTCAGTGAGCACTTCTGAGCCTGGCAGGTACATTGGGATTCAACAGTCTGTCAAAACGCGTTTATTTCGGGCTGAAAAACACGTTTTGAAAAGTCTGCTCTACCTTCCCTATAAGTTGCATGGGGGTGACCAAAGTTGCTGAAACATGTTTTTTTGTGCTGCAAAACACGTATTGACACTTTCTGCACACTGGGGTGAAGAGCTGAGTCAGTGAGCACTTCTGAGCCTGGCAGGTACATTGGGATTCAACAGTCTGTCAAAACGCGTTTATTTCGGGCTGAAAAACACGTTTTGAAAAGTCTGCTGTACCTTCCCTATAAGTTGCATGGGGGTGACCAAAGTTGCTGAAACATGTTTATTTGTGCTGCAAAACACGTATTGACACTTTCTGCACACTGGGGTGAAGAGCTGAGTCAGTGAGCACTTCTGAGCCTGGCAGGTACATTGGGATTCAACAGTCTGTCAAAACGCGTTTATTTCGGGCTGAAAAACACGTTTTGAAAAGTCTGCTGTACCTTCCCTATAAGTTACATGGGGGTGACCAAAGTTGCTGAAACATGTTTATTTGTGCTGCAAAACACGTTTTGACACTTTCTGCACACTGGGGTGAAGAGCTGAGTCAGTGAGCACTTCTGAGCCTGGCAGGTACATTGGGATTCAACAGTCTGTCAAAACGCGTTTATTTCGGGCTGAAAAACACGTTTTGAAAAGTCTGCTGTACCTTCCCTATAAGTTGCATGGGGGTGACCAAAGTTGCTGAAACATGTTTATTTGTGCTGCAAAACACGTATTGACACTTTCTGCACACTGGGGTGAAGAGCTGAGTCAGTGAGCACTTCTGAGCCTGGCAGGTACATTGGGATTCAACAGTCTGTCAAAACGCGTTTATTTCGGGCTGAAAAACACGTTTTGAAAAGTCTGCTGTACCTTCCCTATAAGTTGCATGGGGGTGACCAAAGTTGCTGAAACATGTTTATTTGTGCTGCAAAACACGTATTGACACTTTCTGCACACTGGGGTGAAGAGCTGAGTCAGTGAGCACTTCTGAGCCTGGCAGGTACATTGGGATTCAACAGTCTGTCAAAACGCGTTTATTTCGGGCTGAAAAACACGTTTTGAAAAGTCTGCTGTACATTCCCTATAAGTTGCATGGGGGTGACCAAAGTTGCTGAAACATGTTTATTTGTGCTGCAAAACACGTATTGACACTTTCTGCACACTGGGGTGAAGAGCTGAGTCAGTGAGCACTTCTGAGCCTGGCAGGTACATTGGTATTCAACAGTCTGTCAAAACGTGTTTATTTCGGGCTGAAAAACACGGTTTGAAAAGTCTGCTGTACCTTCCCTATAAGTTACATGGGGGTGACCAAAGTTGCTGAAACATGTTTATTTGTGCTGCAAAACACGTTTTGACACTTTCTGCACACTGGGGTGAAGAGCTGAGTCAGTGAGCACTTCTGAGCCTGGCAGGTACATTGGGATTCAACAGTCTGTCAAAACGCGTTTATTTCGGGCTGAAAAACACGTTTTGAAAAGGCTGCTGTACCTTCCCTATAAGTTGCATGGGGGTGACCAAAGTTGCTGAAACATGTTTATTTGTGCTGCAAAACACGTATTGACACTTTCTGCACACTGGGGTGAAGAGCTGAGTCAGTGAGCACTTCTGAGCCTGGCAGGTACATTGGGATTCAACAGTCTGTCAAAACGCGTTTATTTCGGGCTGAAAAACACGTTTTGAAAAGTCTGCTGTACCTTCCCTATAAGTTGCATGGGGGTGACCAAAGTTGCTGAAACATGTTTATTTGTGCTGCAAAACACGTATTGACACTTTCTGCACACTGGGGTGAAGAGCTGAGTCAGTGAGCACTTCTGAGCCTGGCAGGTACATTGGGATTCAACAGTCTGTCAAAACGTGTTTATTTCGGGCTGAAAAACACGTTTTGAAAAGTCTGCTGTACCTTCCCTATAAGTTACATGGGGGTGACCAAAGTTGCTGAAACATGTTTATTTGTGCTGCAAAACACGTTTTGACACTTTCTGCACACTGGGGTGAAGAGCTGAGTCAGTGAGCACTTCTGAGCCTGGCAGGTACATTGGGATTCAACGGTCTGTCAAAACGCGTTTATTTCGGGCTGAAAAACACGTTTTGAAAAGTCTGCTGTACCTTCCCTATAAGTTGCATGGGGGTGACCAAAGTTGCTGAAACATGTTTATTTGTGCTGCAAAACACGTATTGACACTTTCTGCACACTGGGGTGAAGAGCTGAGTCAGTGAGCACTTCTGAGCCTGGCAGGTACATTGGGATTCAACAGTCTGTCAAAACGCGTTTATTTCGGGCTGAAAAACACGTTTTGAAAAGTCTGCTGTACCTTCCCTATAAGTTGCATTGGGGTGACCAAAGTTGCTGAAACATGTTTATTTGTGCTGCAAAACACGTTTTGACACTTTCTGCACACTGGGGTGAAGAGCTGAGTCAGTGAGCACTTCTGAGCCTGGCAGGTACATTGGGATTCAACAGTCTGTCAAAACGCGTTTATTTCGGGCTGAAAAACACGTTTTGAAAAGTCTGCTGTACCTTCCCTATAAGTTACATGGGGGTGACCAAAGTTGCTGAAACATGTTTATTTGTGCTGCAAAACACGTTTTGACACTTTCTGCACACTGGGGTGAAGAGCTGAGTCAGTGAGCACTTCTGAGCCTGGCAGGTACATTGGGATTCAACAGTCTGTCAAAACGCGTTTATTTCGGGCTGAAAAACACGTTTTGAAAAGTCTGCTGTACCTTCCCTTAAGTTACATGGGGGTGACCAAAGTTGCTGAAACATGTTTATTTGTGCTGCAAAACACGTTTTGACACTTTCTGCACACTGGGGTGAAGAGCTGAGTCAGTGAGCACTTCTGAGCCTGGCAGGTACATTGGGATTCAACAGTCTGTCAAAACGCGTTTATTTCGGGCTGAAAAACACGTTTTGAAAAGTCAGCTGTTCCTTCCCTATAAGTTACATGGGGGTGACCAAAGTTGCTGAAACATGTTTATTTGTGCTGCAAAACACGTTTTGACACTTTCTGCACACTGGGGTGAAGAGCTGAGTCAGTGAGCACTTCTGAGCCTGGCAGGTACATTGGGATTCAACAGTCTGTCAAAACGCGTTTATTTCGGGCTGAAAAACACGTTTTGAAAAGTCTGCTGTACCTTCCCTATAAGTTGCATGGGGGTGACCAAAGTTGCTGAAACATGTTTATTTGTGCTGCAAAACACGTATTGACACTTTCTGCACACTGGGGTGAAGAGCTGAGTCAGTGAGCACTTCTGAGCCTGGCAGGTACATTGGGATTCAACAGTCTGTCAAAACGCGTTTATTTCGGGCTGAAAAACACGTTTTGAAAAGTCTGCTGTACCTTCCCTATAAGTTGCATTGGGGTGACCAAAGTTGCTGAAACATGTTTATTTGTGCTGCAAAACACGTTTTGACACTTTCTGCACACTGGGGTGAAGAGCTGAGTCAGTGAGCACTTCTGAGCCTGGCAGGTACTTTGGGATTCAACAGTCTGTCAAAACGCGTTTATTTCGGGCTGAAAAACACGTTTTGAAAAGTCAGCTGTTCCTTCCATATAAGTTACATGGGGGTGACCAAAGTTGCTGAAACATGTTTATTTGTGCTGCAAAACACGTTTTGACACTTTCTGCACACTGGGGTGAAGAGCTGAGTCAGTGAGCACTTCTGAGCCTGGCAGGTACATTGGGATTCAACAGTCTGTCAAAACGCGTTTATTTCGGGCTGAAAAACACGTTTTGAAAAGTCTGCTGTACCTTCCCTATAAGTTGCATGGGGGTGACCAAAGTTGCTGAAACATGTTTATTTGTGCTGCAAAACACGTATTGACACTTTCTGCACACTGGTGTGAAGAGCTGAGTCAGTGAGCACTTCTGAGCCTGGCAGGTACATTGGGATTCAACAGTCTGTCAAAACGCGTTTATTTCGGGCTGAAAAACACGTTTTGAAAAGTCTGCTGTACCTTCCCTATAAGTTGCATTGGGGTGACCAAAGTTGCTGAAACATGTTTATTTGTGCTGCAAAACACGTTTTGACACTTTCTGCACACTGGGGTGAAGAGCTGAGTCAGTGAGCACTTCTGAGCCTGGCAGGTACATTGGGATTCAACAGTCTGTCAAAACGCGTTTATTTCGGGCTGAAAAACACGTTTTGAAAAGTCTGCTGTACCTTCCCTATAAGTTGCATGGGGGTGACCAAAGTTGCTGAAACATGTTTATTTGTGCTGCAAAACACGTATTGACACTTTCTGCACACTGGGGTGAAGAGCTGAGTCAGTGAGCACTTCTGAGCCTGGCAGGTACATTTGGATTCAACAGTCTGTCAAAACGCGTTTATTTCGGGCTGAAAAACACGTTTTGAAAAGTCTGCTGTACCTTCCCTATAAGTTGCATGGGGGTGACCAAAGTTGCTGAAACATGTTTATTTGTGCTGCAAAACACGTATTGACACTTTCTGCACACTGGGGTGAAGAGCTGAGTCAGTGAGCACTTCTGAGCCTGGCAGGTACATTGGGATTCAACAGTCTGTCAAAACGTGTTTATTTCGGGCTGAAAAACACGTTTTGAAAAGTCTGCTGTACCTTCCCTATAAGTTACATGGGGGTGACCAAAGTTGCTGAAACATGTTTATTTGTGCTGCAAAACACGTTTTGACACTTTCTGCACACTGGGGTGAAGAGCTGAGTCAGTGAGCACTTCTGAGCCTGGCAGGTACATTGGGATTCAACAGTCTGTCAAAACGCGTTTATTTCGGGCTGAAAAACACGTTTTGAAAAGTCTGCTGTACCTTCCCTATAAGTTGCATGGGGGTGACCAAAGTTGCTGAAACATGTTTATTTGTGCTGCAAAACACGTATTGACACTTTCTGCACACTGGGGTGAAGAGCTGAGTCAGTGAGCACTTCTGAGCCTGGCAGGTACATTGGGATTCAACAGTCTGTCAAAACGCGTTTATTTCGGGCTGAAAAACACGTTTTGAAAAGTCTGCTGTACCTTCCCTATAAGTTGCATGGGGGTGACCAAAGTTGCTGAAACATGTTTATTTGTGCTGCAAAACACGTATTGACACTTTCTGCACACTGGGGTGAAGAGCTGAGTCAGTGAGCACTTCTGAGCCTGGCAGGTACATTGGGATTCAACAGTCTGTCAAAACGTGTTTATTTCGGGCTGAAAAACACGTTTTGAAAAGTCTGCTGTACCTTCCCTATAAGTTACATGGGGGTGACCAAAGTTGCTGAAACATGTTTATTTGTGCTGCAAAACACGTTTTGACACTTTCTGCACACTGGGGTGAAGAGCTGAGTCAGTGAGCACTTCTGAGCCTGGCAGGTACATTGGGATTCAACGGTCTGTCAAAACGCGTTTATTTCGGGCTGAAAAACACGTTTTGAAAAGTCTGCTGTACCTTCCCTATAAGTTGCATGGGGGTGACCAAAGTTGCTGAAACATGTTTATTTGTGCTGCAAAACACGTATTGACACTTTCTGCACACTGGGGTGAAGAGCTGAGTCAGTGAGCACTTCTGAGCCTGGCAGGTACATTGGGATTCAACAGTCTGTCAAAACGCGTTTATTTCGGGCTGAAAAACACGTTTTGAAAAGTCTGCTGTACCTTCCCTATAAGTTGCATTGGGGTGACCAAAGTTGCTGAAACATGTTTATTTGTGCTGCAAAACACGTTTTGACACTTTCTGCACACTGGGGTGAAGAGCTGAGTCAGTGAGCACTTCTGAGCCTGGCAGGTACATTGGGATTCAACAGTCTGTCAAAACGCGTTTATTTCGAGCTGAAAAACACGTTTTGAAAAGTCTGCTGTACCTTCCCTATAAGTTACATGGGGGTGACCAAAGTTGCTGAAACATGTTTATTTGTGCTGCAAAACACGTTTTGACACTTTCTGCACACTGGGGTGAAGAGCTGAGTCAGTGAGCACTTCTGAGCCTGGCAGGTACATTGGGATTCAACAGTCTGTCAAAACGCGTTTATTTCGGGCTGAAAAACACGTTTTGAAAAGTCTGCTGTACCTTCCCTTAAGTTACATGGGGGTGACCAAAGTTGCTGAAACATGTTTATTTGTGCTGCAAAACACGTTTTGACACTTTCTGCACACTGGGGTGAAGAGCTGAGTCAGTGAGCACTTCTGAGCCTGGCAGGTACATTGGGATTCAACAGTCTGTCAAAACGCGTTTATTTCGGGCTGAAAAACACGTTTTGAAAAGTCAGCTGTTCCTTCCCTATAAGTTACATGGGGGTGACCAAAGTTGCTGAAATATGTTTATTTGTGCTGCAAAACACGTTTTGACACTTTCTGCACACTGGGGTGAAGAGCTGAGTCAGTGAGCACTTCTGAGCCTGGCAGGTACATTGGGATTCAACAGTCTGTCAAAACGCGTTTATTTCGGGCTGAAAAACACGTTTTGAAAAGTCTGCTGTACCTTCCCTATAAGTTGCATGGGGGTGACCAAAGTTGCTGAAACATGTTTATTTGTGCTGCAAAACACGTATTGACACTTTCTGCACACTGGGGTGAAGAGCTGAGTCAGTGAGCACTTCTGAGCCTGGCAGGTACATTGGGATTCAACAGTCTGTCAAAACGCGTTTATTTCGGGCTGAAAAACACGTTTTGAAAAGTCTGCTGTACCTTCCCTATAAGTTACATGGGGGTGACCAAAGTTGCTGAAACATGTTTATTTGTGCTGCAAAACACGTTTTGACACTTTCTGCACACTGGGGTGAAGAGCTGAGTCAGTGAGCACTTCTGAGCCTGGCAGGTACATTGGGATTCAACAGTCTGTCAAAACGCGTTTATTTCGGGCTGAAAAACACGTTTTGAAAAGTCTGCTGTACCTTCCCTATAAGTTGCATGGGGGTGACCAAAGTTGCTGAAACATGTTTATTTGTGCTGCAAAACACGTATTGACACTTTCTGCACACTGGGGTGAAGAGCTGAGTCAGTGAGCACTTCTGAGCCTGGCAGGTACATTGGGATTCAACAGTCTGTCAAAACGCGTTTATTTCGGGCTGAAAAACACGTTTTGAAAAGTCTGCTGCACCTTCCCTATAAGTTGCATTGGGGTGACCAAAGTTGCTGAAACATGTTTATTTGTGCTGCAAAACACGTTTTGACACTTTCTGCACACTGGGGTGAAGAGCTGAGTCAGTGAGCACTTCTGAGCCTGGCAGGTACATTGGGATTCAACAGTCTGTCAAAACGCGTTTATTTCGGGCTGAAAAACACGTTTTGAAAAGTCTGCTGTACCTTCCCTATAAGTTACATGGGTTGACCAAAGTTGCTGAAACATGTTTATTTGTGCTGCAAAACACGTTTTGACACTTTCTGCACACTGGGGTGAAGAGCTGAGTCAGTGAGCACTTCTGAGCCTGGCAGGTACATTGGGATTCAACAGTCTGTCAAAACGCGTTTATTTCGGGCTGAAAAACACGTTTTGAAAAGTCAGCTGTTCCTTCCCTATAAGTTACATGGGGGTGACCAAAGTTGCTGAAACATGTTTATTTGTGCTGCAAAACACGTTTTGACACTTTCTGCACACTGGGGTGAAGAGCTGAGTCAGTGAGCACTTCTGAGCCTGGCAGGTACATTGGGATTCAACAGTCTGTCAAAACGCGTTTATTTCGGGCTGAAAAACACGTTTTGAAAAGTCTGCTGTACCTTCCCTATAAGTTGCATGGGGGTGACCAAAGTTGCTGAAACATGTTTATTTGTGCTGCAAAACACGTATTGACACTTTCTGCACACTGGGGTGAAGAGCTGAGTCAGTGAGCACTTCTGAGCCTGGCAGGTACATTGGGATTCAACAGTTTGTCAAAACGCGTTTATTTCGGGCTGAAAAACACGTTTTGAAAAGTCTGCTTTACCTTCCCTATAAGTTACATGGGGGTGACCAAAGTTGCTGAAACATGTTTATTTGTGCTGCAAAACACGTTTTGACACTTTCTGCACACTGGGGTGAAGAGCTGAGTCAGTGAGCACTTCTGAGCCTGGCAGGTACATTGGGATTCAACAGTCTGTCAAAACGCGTTTATTTCGGGCTGAAAAACACGTTTTGAAAAGTCTGCTGTACCTTCCCTATAAGTTGCATGGGGGTGACCAAAGTTGCTGAAACATGTTTATTTGTGCTGCAAAACACGTATTGACACTTTCTGCACACTGGGGTGAAGAGCTGAGTCAGTGAGCACTTCTGAGCCTGGCAGGTACATTGGGATTCAACAGTCTGTCAAAACGCGTTTATTTCGGGCTGAAAAACACGTTTTGAAAAGTCTGCTGTACCTTCCCTATAAGTTGCATGGGGGTGACCAAAGTTGCTGAAACATGTTTATTTGTGCTGCAAAACACGTATTGACACTTTCTGCACACTGGGGTGAAGAGCTGAGTCAGTGAGCACTTCTGAGCCTGGCAGGTACATTGGGATTCAACAGTCTGTCAAAACGCGTTTATTTCGGGCTGAAAAACACGTTTTGAAAAGTCTGCTGTACCTTCCCTATAAGTTACATGGGGGTGACCAAAGTTGCTGAAACATGTTTATTTGTGCTGCAAAACACGTATTGACACTTTCTGCACACTGGGGTGAAGAGCTGAGTCAGTGAGCACTTCTGAGCCTGGCAGGTACATTGGGATTCAACAGTCTGTCAAAACGCGTTTATTTCGGGCTGAAAAACACGTTTTGAAAAGTCTGCTGCACCTTCCCTATAAGTTGCATTGGGGTGACCAAAGTTGCTGAAACATCTTTATTTGTGCTGCAAAACACGTATTGACACTTTCTGCACACTGGGGTGAAGAGCTGAGTCAGTGAGCACTTCTGAGCCTGGCAGGTACATTGGGATTCAACAGTCTGTCAAAACGCGTTTATTTCGGGCTGAAAAACACGTTTTGAAAAGTCTGCTGTACCTTCCCTATAAGTTGCATTGGGGTGACCAAAGTTGCTGAAACATGTTTATTTGTGCTGCAAAACACGTTTTGACACTTTCTGCACACTGGGGTGAAGAGCTGAGTCAGTGAGCACTTCTGAGCCTGGCAGGTACATTGGGATTCAACAGTTTGTCAAAACGCGTTTATTTCGGGCTGAAAAACACGTTTTGAAAAGTCTGCTTTACCTTCCCTATAAGTTACATGGGGGTGACCAAAGTTGCTGAAACATGTTTATTTGTGCTGCAAAACACGTTTTGACACTTTCTGCACACTGGGGTGAAGAGCTGAGTCAGTGAGCACTTCTGAGCCTGGCAGGTACATTGGGATTCAACAGTCTGTCAAAACGCGTTTATTTCGGGCTGAAAAACACGTTTTGAAAAGTCTGCTGTACCTTCCCTATAAGTTGCATGGGGGTGACCAAAGTTGCTGAAACATGTTTATTTGTGCTGCAAAACACGTATTGACACTTTCTGCACACTGGGGTGAAGAGCTGAGTCAGTGAGCACTTCTGAGCCTGGCAGGTACATTGGGATTCAACAGTCTGTCAAAACGCGTTTATTTCGGGCTGAAAAACACGTTTTGAAAAGTCTGCTGTACCTTCCCTATAAGTTGCATTGGGGTGACCAAAGTTGCTGAAACATGTTTATTTGTGCTGCAAAACACGTATTGACACTTTCTGCACACTGGGGTGAAGAGCTGAGTCAGTGAGCACGTCTGAGCCTGGCAGGTACATTGGGATTCAACAGTCTGTCAAAACGCGTTTATTTCGGGCTGAAAAACACGTTTTGAAAAGTCTGCTGTACCTTCCCTATAAGTTGCATTGGGGTGACCAAAGTTGCTGAAACATGTTTATTTGTGCTGCAAAACACGTATTGACACTTTCTGCACACTGGGGTGAAGAGCTGAGTCAGTGAGCACTTCTGAGCCTGGCAGGTACATTGGGATTCAACAGTCTGTCAAAACGCGTTTATTTCGGGCTGAAAAACACGTTTTGAAAAGTCTGCTGTACCTTCCCTATAAGTTGCATTGGGGTGACCAAAGTTGCTGAAACATGTTTATTTGTGCTGCAAAACACGTTTTGACACTTTCTGCACACTGGGGTGAAGAGCTGAGTCAGTGAGCACTTCTGAGCCTGGCAGGTACATTGGGATTCAACAGTCTGTCAAAACGCGTTTATTTCGGGCTGAAAAACACGTTTTGAAAAGTCTGCTGTACCTTCCCTATAAGTTGCATGGGGGTGACCAAAGTTGCTGAAACATGTTTATTTGTGCTGCAAAACACGTATTGACACTTTCTGCACACTGGGGTGAAGAGCTGAGTCAGTGAGCACTTCTGAGCCTGGCAGGTACATTGGGATTCAACAGTCTGTCAAAACGCGTTTATTTCGGGCTGAAAAACACGTTTTGAAAAGTCTGCTGTACCTTCCCTATAAGTTGCATGGGGGTGACCAAAGTTGCTGAAACATGTTTATTTGTGCTGCAAAACACGTATTGACACTTTCTGCACACTGGGGTGAAGAGCTGAGTCAGTGAGCACTTCTGAGCCTGGCAGGTACTTTGGGATTCAACAGTCTGTCAAAACGCGTTTATTTCGGGCTGAAAAACACGTTTTGAAAAGTCTGCTGTACCTTCCCTATAAGTTACATGGGGGTGACCAAAGTTGCTGAAACATGTTTATTTGTGCTGCAAAACACGTTTTGATACTTTCTGCACACTGGGGTGAAGAGCTGAGTCAGTGAGCACTTCTGAGCCTGGCAGGTACATTGGGATTCAACAGTCTGTCAAAACGCGTTTATTTCGGGCTGAAAAACACGTTTTGAAAAGTCTGCTGTACCTTCCCTATAAGTTGCATGGGGGTGACCAAAGTTGCTGAAACATGTTTATTTGTGCTGCAAAACACGTATTGACACTTTCTGCACACTGGGGTGAAGAGCTGAGTCAGTGAGCACTTCTGAGCCTGGCAGGTACATTGGGATTCAACAGTCTGTCAAAACGCGTTTATTTCGGGCTGAAAAACACGTTTTGAAAAGTCTGCTGTACCTTCCCTATAAGTTGCATTGGGGTGACCAAAGTTGCTGAAACATGTTTATTTGTGCTGCAAAACACGTTTTGACACTTTCTGCACACTGGGGTGAAGAGCTGAGTCAGTGAGCACTTCTGAGCCTGGCAGGTACATTGGGATTCAACAGTCTGTCAAAACGCGTTTATTTCGGGCTGAAAAACACGTTTTGAAAAGTCTGCTGTACCTTCCCTATAAGTTACATGGGGGTGACCAAAGTTGCTGAAACATGTTTATTTGTGCTGCAAAACACGTTTTGACACTTTCTGCACACTGGGGTGAAGAGCTGAGTCAGTGAGCACTTCTGAGCCTGGCAGGTACATTGGGATTCAACAGTCTGTCAAAACGCGTTTATTTCGGGCTGAAAAACACGTTTTGAAAAGTCAGCTGTTCCTTCCCTATAAGTTACATGGGGGTGACCAAAGTTGCTGAAACATGTTTATTTGTGCTGCAAAACACGTTTTGACACTTTCTGCACACTGGGGTGAAGAGCTGAGTCAGTGAGCACTTCTGAGCCTGGCAGGTACATTGGGATTCAACAGTCTGTCAAAACGCGTTTATTTCGGGCTGAAAAACACGTTTTGAAAAGTCTGCTGTACCTTCCCTATAAGTTGCATGGGGGTGACCAAAGTTGCTGAAACATGTTTATTTGTGCTGCAAAACACGTATTGACACTTTCTGCACACTGGGGTGAAGAGCTGAGTCAGTGAGCACTTCTGAGCCTGGCAGGTACATTGGGATTCAACAGTTTGTCAAAACGCGTTTATTTCGGGCTGAAAAACACGTTTTGAAAAGTCTGCTGTACCTTCCCTATAAGTTACATGGGGGTGACCAAAGTTGCTGAAACATGTTTATTTGTGCTGCAAAACACGTTTTGACACTTTCTGCACACTGGGGTGAAGAGCTGAGTCAGTGAGCACTTCTGAGCCTGGCAGGTACATTGGGATTCAACAGTCTGTCAAAACGCGTTTATTTCGGGCTGAAAAACACGTTTTGAAAAGTCTGCTGTACCTTCCCTATAAGTTGCATGGGGGTGACCAAAGTTGCTGAAACATGTTTATTTGTGCTGCAAAACACGTATTGACACTTTCTGCACACTGGGGTGAAGAGCTGAGTCAGTGAGCACTTCTGAGCCTGGCAGGTACATTGGGATTCAACAGTCTGTCAAAACGCGTTTATTTCGGGCTGAAAAACACGTTTTGAAAAGTCTGCTGTACCTTCCCTATAAGTTGCATGGGGGTGACCAAAGTTGCTGAAACATGTTTATTTGTGCTGCAAAACACGTATTGACACTTTCTGCACACTGGGGTGAAGAGCTGAGTCAGTGAGCACTTCTGAGCCTGGCAGGTACATTGGGATTCAACAGTCTGTCAAAACGCGTTTATTTCGGGCTGAAAAACACGTTTTGAAAAGTCTGCTGTACCTTCCCTATAAGTTGCATTGGGGTGACCAAAGTTGCTGAAACATGTTTATTTGTGCTGCAAAACACGTTTTGACACTTTCTGCACACTGGGGTGAAGAGCTGAGTCAGTGAGCACTTCTGAGCCTGGCAGGTACATTGGGATTCAACAGTCTGTCAAAACGCGTTTATTTCGGGCTGAAAAACACGTTTTGAAAAGTCTGCTGTACCTTCCCTATAAGTTGCATGGGGGTGACCAAAGTTGCTGAAACATGTTTATTTGTGCTGCAAAACACGTATTGACACTTTCTGCACACTGGGGTGAAGAGCTGAGTCAGTGAGCACTTCTGAGCCTGGCAGGTACATTGGGATTCAACAGTCTGTCAAAACGCGTTTATTTCGGGCTGAAAAACACGTTTTGAAAAGTCTGCTGTACCTTCCCTATAAGTTGCATGGGGGTGACCAAAGTTGCTGAAACATGTTTATTTGTGCTGCAAAACACGTATTGACACTTTCTGCACACTGGGGTGAAGAGCTGAGTCAGTGAGCACTTCTGAGCCTGGCAGGTACATTGGGATTCAACAGTCTGTCAAAACGCGTTTATTTCGGGCTGAAAAACACGTTTTGAAAAGTCTGCTGTACCTTCCCTATAAGTTGCATGGGGGTGACCAAAGTTGCTGAAACATGTTTATTTGTGCTGCAAAACACGTATTGACACTTTCTGCACACTGGGGTGAAGAGCTGAGTCAGTGAGCACTTCTGAGCCTGGCAGGTACATTGGGATTCAACAGTCTGTCAAAACGCGTTTATTTCGGGCTGAAAAACACGTTTTGAAAAGTCTGCTGTACCTTCCCTATAAGTTGCATGGGGGTGACCAAAGTTGCTGAAACATGTTTATTTGTGCTGCAAAACACGTATTGACACTTTCTGCACACTGGGGTGAAGAGCTGAGTCAGTGAGCACTTCTGAGCCTGGCAGGTACATTGGGATTCAACAGTCTGTCAAAACGTGTTTATTTCGGGCTGAAAAACACGTTTTGAAAAGTCTGCTGTACCTTCCCTATAAGTTACATGGGGGTGACCAAAGTTGCTGAAACATGTTTATTTGTGCTGCAAAACACGTTTTGACACTTTCTGCACACTGGGGTGAAGAGCTGAGTCAGTGAGCACTTCTGAGCCTGGCAGGTACATTGGGATTCAACAGTCTGTCAAAACGCGTTTATTTCGGGCTGAAAAACACGTTTTGAAAAGTCTGCTGTACCTTCCCTATAAGTTGCATGGGGGTGACCAAAGTTGCTGAAACATGTTTATTTGTGCTGCAAAACACGTATTGACACTTTCTGCACACTGGGGTGAAGAGCTGAGTCAGTGAGCACTTCTGAGCCTGGCAGGTACATTGGGATTCAACAGTCTGTCAAAACGCGTTTATTTCGGGCTGAAAAACACGTTTTGAAAAGTCTGCTGTACCTTCCCTATAAGTTGCATTGGGGTGACCAAAGTTGCTGAAACATGTTTATTTGTGCTGCAAAACACGTTTTGACACTTTCTGCACACTGGGGTGAAGAGCTGAGTCAGTGAGCACTTCTGAGCCTGGCAGGTACATTGGGATTCAACAGTCTGTCAAAACGCGTTTATTTCGGGCTGAAAAACACGTTTTGAAAAGTCTGCTGTACCTTCCCTATAAGTTGCATGGGGGTGACCAAAGTTGCTGAAACATGTTTATTTGTGCTGCAAAACACGTATTGACACTTTCTGCACACTGGGGTGAAGAGCTGAGTCAGTGAGCACTTCTGAGCCTGGCAGGTACATTGGGATTCAACAGTCTGTCAAAACGCGTTTATTTCGGGCTGAAAAACACGTTTTGAAAAGTCTGCTGTACCTTCCCTATAAGTTACATGGGGGTGACCAAAGTTGCTGAAACATGTTTATTTGTGCTGCAAAACACGTTTTGACACTTTCTGCACACTGGGGTGAAGAGCTGAGTCAGTGAGCACTTCTGAGCCTGGCAGGTACTTTGGGATTCAACAGTCTGTCAAAACGCGTTTATTTCGGGCTGAAAAACACGTTTTGAAAAGTCTGCTGTACCTTCCCTATAAGTTGCATGGGGGTGACCAAAGTTGCTGAAACATGTTTATTTGTGCTGCAAAACACGTATTGACACTTTCTGCACACTGGGGTGAAGAGCTGAGTCAGTGAGCACTTCTGAGCCTGGCAGGTACATTGGGATTCAACAGTCTGTCAAAACGCGTTTATTTCGGGCTGAAAAACACGTTTTGAAAAGTCTGCTGTACCTTCCCTATAAGTTGCATTGGGGTGACCAAAGTTGCTGAAACATGTTTATTTGTGCTGCAAAACACGTTTTGACCCTTTCTGCACACTGGGGTGAAGAGCTGAGTCAGTGAGCACTTCTGAGCCTGGCAGGTACATTGGGATTCAACAGTCTGTCAAAACGCGTTTATTTCGGGCTGAAAAACACGTTTTGAAAAGTCTACTGTACCTTCCCTATAAGTTGCATGGGGGTGACCAAAGTTGCTGAAACATGTTTATTTGTGCTGCAAAACACGTATTGACACTTTCTGCACACTGGGGTGAAGAGCTGAGTCAGTGAGCACTTCTGAGCCTGGCAGGTACATTGGGATTCAACAGTCTGTCAAAACGCGTTTATTTCGGGCTGAAAAACACGTTTTGAAAAGTCTGCTGTACCTTCCCTATAAGTTGCATGGGGGTGACCAAAGTTGCTGAAACATGTTTATTTGTGCTGCAAAACACGTTTTGACACTTTCTGCACACTAGGGTGAAGAGCTGAGTCAGTGAGCACTTCTGAGCCTGGCAGGTACATTGGGATTCAACAGTCTGTCAAAACGCGTTTATTTCGGGCTGAAAAACACGTTTTGAAAAGTCTGCTGTACCTTCCCTATAAGTTGCATGGGGGGTGACCAAAGTTGCTGAAACATGTTTATTTGTGCTGCAAAACACGTTTTGACACTTTCTGCACACTAGGGTGAAGAGCTGAGTCAGTGAGCACTTCTGAGCCTGCCAGGTACATTGGGATTCAACAGTCTGTCAAAACGCGTTTATTTCGGGCTGAAAAACACGTTTTGAAAAGTCTGCTGTACCTTCCCTATAAGTTGCATGGGGGTGACCAAAGTTGCTGAAACATGTTTATTTGTGCTGCAAAACACGTATTGACACTTTCTGCACACTGGGGTGAAGAGCTGAGTCAGTGAGCACTTCTGAGCCTGGCAGGTACATTGGGATTCAACAGTCTGTCAAAACGTGTTTATTTCGGGCTGAAAAACACGTTTTGAAAAGTCTGCTGTACCTTCCCTATAAGTTACATGGGGGTGACCAAAGTTGCTGAAACATGTTTATTTGTGCTGCAAAACACGTTTTGACACTTTCTGCACACTGGGGTGAAGAGCTGAGTCAGTGAGCACTTCTGAGCCTGGCAGGTACATTGGGATTCAACAGTCTGTCAAAACGCGTTTATTTCGGGCTGAAAAACACGTTTTGAAAAGTCTGCTGTACCTTCCCTATAAGTTGCATGGGGGTGACCAAAGTTGCTGAAACATGTTTATTTGTGCTGCAAAACACGTATTGACACTTTCTGCACACTGGGGTGAAGAGCTGAGTCAGTGAGCACTTCTGAGCCTGGCAGGTACATTGGGATTCAACAGTCTGTCAAAACGCGTTTATTTCGGGCTGAAAAACACGTTTTGAAAAGTCTGCTGTACCTTCCCTATAAGTTGCATTGGGGTGACCAAAGTTGCTGAAACATGTTTATTTGTGCTGCAAAACACGTTTTGACACTTTCTGCACACTGGGGTGAAGAGCTGAGTCAATGAGCACTTCTGAGCCTGGCAGGTACATTGGGATTCAACAGTCTGTCAAAACGCGTTTATTTCGGGCTGAAAAACACGTTTTGAAAAGTCTGCTGTACCTTCCCTATAAGTTGCATGGGGGTGACCAAAGTTGCTGAAACATGTTTATTTGTGCTGCAAAACACGTATTGACACTTTCTGCACACTGGGGTGAAGAGCTGAGTCAGTGAGCACTTCTGAGCCTGGCAGGTACATTGGGATTCAACAGTCTGTCAAAACGCGTTTATTTCGGGCTGAAAAACACGTTTTGAAAAGTCTGCTGTACCTTCCCTATAGGTTACATGGGGGTGACCAAAGTTGCTGAAACATGTTTATTTGTGCTGCAAAACACGTTTTGACACTTTCTGCACACTGGGGTGAAGAGCTGAGTCAGTGAGCACTTCTGAGCCTGGCAGGTACTTTGGGATTCAACAGTCTGTCAAAACGCGTTTATTTCGGGCTGAAAAACACGTTTTGAAAAGTCTGCTGTACCTTCCCTATAAGTTGCATGGGGGTGACCAAAGTTGCTGAAACATGTTTATTTGTGCTGCAAAACACGTATTGACACTTTCTGCACACTGGGGTGAAGAGCTGAGTCAGTGAGCACTTCTGAGCCTGGCAGGTACATTGGGATTCAACAGTCTGTCAAAACGCGTTTATTTCGGGCTGAAAAACACGTTTTGAAAAGTCTGCTGTACCTTCCCTATAAGTTGCATTGGGGTGACCAAAGTTGCTGAAACATGTTTATTTGTGCTGCAAAACACGTTTTGACCCTTTCTGCACACTGGGGTGAAGAGCTGAGTCAGTGAGCACTTCTGAGCCTGGCAGGTACATTGGGATTCAACAGTCTGTCAAAACGCGTTTATTTCGGGCTGAAAAACACGTTTTGAAAAGTCTACTGTACCTTCCCTATAAGTTGCATGGGGGTGACCAAAGTTGCTGAAACATGTTTATTTGTGCTGCAAAACACGTATTGACACTTTCTGCACACTGGGGTGAAGAGCTGAGTCAGTGAGCACTTCTGAGCCTGGCAGGTACATTGGGATTCAACAGTCTGTCAAAACGCGTTTATTTCGGGCTGAAAAACACGTTTTGAAAAGTCTGCTGTACCTTCCCTATAAGTTGCATGGGGGTGACCAAAGTTGCTGAAACATGTTTATTTGTGCTGCAAAACACGTTTTGACACTTTCTGCACACTAGGGTGAAGAGCTGAGTCAGTGAGCACTTCTGAGCCTGGCAGGTACATTGGGATTCAACAGTCTGTCAAAACGCGTTTATTTCGGGCTGAAAAACACGTTTTGAAAAGTCTGCTGTACCTTCCCTATAAGTTGCATGGAGGTGACCAAAGTTGCTGAAACATGTTTATTTGTGCTGCAAAACACGTTTTGACACTTTCTGCACACTAGGGTGAAGAGCTGAGTCAGTGAGCACTTCTGAGCCTGCCAGGTACATTGGGATTCAACAGTCTGTCAAAACGCGTTTATTTCGGGCTGAAAAACACGTTTTGAAAAGTCTGCTGTACCTTCCCTATAAGTTGCATGGGGGTGACCAAAGTTGCTGAAACATGTTTATTTGTGCTGCAAAACACGTATTGACACTTTCTGCACACTGGGGTGAAGAGCTGAGTCAGTGAGCACTTCTGAGCCTGGCAGGTACTTTGGGATTCAACAGTCTGTCAAAACGCGTTTATTTCGGGCTGAAAAACACGTTTTGAAAAGTCTGCTGTACCTTCCCTATAAGTTACATGGGGGTGACCAAAGTTGCTGAAACATGTTTATTTGTGCTGCAAAACACGTTTTGACACTTTCTGCACACTGGGGTGAAGAGCTGAGTCAGTGAGCACTTCTGAGCCTGGCAGGTACATTGGGATTCAACAGTCTGTCAAAACGCGTTTATTTCGGGCTGAAAAACACGTTTTGAAAAGTCTGCTGTACCTTCCCTATAAGTTGCATGGGGGTGACCAAAGTTGCTGAAACATGTTTATTTGTGCTGCAAAACACGTATTGACACTTTCTGCACACTGGGGTGAAGAGCTGAGTCAGTGAGCACTTCTGAGCCTGGCAGGTACATTGGGATTCAACAGTCTGTCAAAACGCGTTTATATCGGGCTGAAAAACACGTTTTGAAAAGTCTGCTGTACCTTCCCTATAAGTTGCATTGGGGTGACCAAAGTTGCTGAAACATGTTTATTTGTGCTGCAAAACACGTTTTGACACTTTCTGCACACTGGGGTGAAGAGCTGAGTCAGTGAGCACTTCTGAGCCTGGCAGGTACATTGGGATTCAACAGTCTGTCAAAACGCGTTTATTTCGGGCTGAAAAACACGTTTTGAAAAGTCTGCTGTACCTTCCCTATAAGTTACATGGGGGTGACCAAAGTTGCTGAAACATGTTTATTTGTGCTGCAAAACACGTTTTGACACTTTCTGCACACTGGGGTGAAGAGCTGAGTCAGTGAGCACTTCTGAGCCTGGCAGGTACATTGGGATTCAACAGTCTGTCAAAACGCGTTTATTTCGGGCTGAAAAACACGTTTTGAAAAGTCAGCTGTTCCTTCCCTATAAGTTACATGGGGGTGACCAAAGTTGCTGAAACATGTTTATTTGTGCTGCAAAACACGTTTTGACACTTTCTGCACACTGGGGTGAAGAGCTGAGTCAGTGAGCACTTCTGAGCCTGGCAGGTACATTGGGATTCAACAGTCTGTCAAAACGCGTTTATTTCGGGCTGAAAAACACGTTTTGAAAAGTCTGCTGTACCTTCCCTATAAGTTGCATGGGGGTGACCAAAGTTGCTGAAACATGTTTATTTGTGCTGCAAAACACGTATTGACACTTTCTGCACACTGGGGTGAAGAGCTGAGTCAGTGAGCACTTCTGAGCCTGGCAGGTACATTGGGATTCAACAGTTTGTCAAAACGCGTTTATTTCGGGCTGAAAAACACGTTTTGAAAAGTCTGCTGTACCTTCCCTATAAGTTACATGGGGGTGACCAAAGTTGCTGAAACATGTTTATTTGTGCTGCAAAACACGTTTTGACACTTTCTGCACACTGGGGTGAAGAGCTGAGTCAGTGAGCACTTCTGAGCCTGGCAGGTACATTGGGATTCAACAGTCTGTCAAAACGCGTTTATTTCGGGCTGAAAAACACGTTTTGAAAAGTCTGCTGTACCTTCCCTATAAGTTGCATGGGGGTGACCAAAGTTGCTGAAACATGTTTATTTGTGCTGCAAAACACGTATTGACACTTTCTGCACACTGGGGTGAAGAGCTGAGTCAGTGAGCACTTCTGAGCCTGGCAGGTACATTGGGATTCAACAGTCTGTCAAAACGCGTTTATTTCGGGCTGAAAAACACGTTTTGAAAAGTCTGCTGTACCTTCCCTATAAGTTGCATGGGGGTGACCAAAGTTGCTGAAACATGTTTATTTGTGCTGCAAAACACGTATTGACACTTTCTGCACACTGGGGTGAAGAGCTGAGTCAGTGAGCACTTCTGAGCCTGGCAGGTACATTGGGATTCAACAGTCTGTCAAAACGCGTTTATTTCGGGCTGAAAAACACGTTTTGAAAAGTCTGCTGTACCTTCCCTATAAGTTGCAATGGGGTGACCAAAGTTGCTGAAACATGTTTATTTGTGCTGCAAAACACGTTTTGACACTTTCTGCACACTGGGGTGAAGAGCTGAGTCAGTGAGCACTTCTGAGCCTGGCAGGTACATTGGGATTCAACAGTCTGTCAAAACGCGTTTATTTCGGGCTGAAAAACACGTTTTGAAATGTCTGCTGTACCTTCCCTATAAGTTGCATGGGGGTGACCAAAGTTGCTGAAACATGTTTATTTGTGCTGCAAAACACGTATTGACACTTTCTGCACACTGGGGTGAAGAGCTGAGTCAGTGAGCACTTCTGAGCCTGGCAGGTACATTGGGATTCAACAGTCTGTCAAAACGCGTTTATTTCGGGCTGAAAAACACGTTTTGAAAAGTCTGCTGTACCTTCCCTATAAGTTGCATGGGGGTGACCAAAGTTGCTGAAACATGTTTATTTGTGCTGCAAAACACGTTTTGACACTTTCTGCACACTGGGGTGAAGAGCTGAGTCAGTGAGCACTTCTGAGCCTGGCAGGTACATTGGGATTCAACAGTCTGTCAAAACGCGTTTATTTCGGGCTGAAAAACACGTTTTGAAAAGTCTGCTGTACCTTCCCTATAAGTTACATGGGGGTGACCAAAGTTGCTGAAACATGTTTATTTGTGCTGCAAAACACGTTTTGACACTTTCTGCACACTGGGGTGAAGAGCTGAGTCAGTGAGCACTTCTGAGCCTGGCAGGTACATTGGGATTCAACAGTCTGTCAAAACGCGTTTATTTCGGGCTGAAAAACACGTTTTGAAAAGTCTGCTGTACCTTCCCTATAAGTTGCATGGGGGTGACCAAAGTTGCTGAAACATGTTTATTTGTGCTGCAAAACACGTATTGACACTTTCTGCACACTGGGGTGAAGAGCTGAGTCAGTGAGCACTTCTGAGCCTGGCAGGTACATTGGGATTCAACAGTCTGTCAAAACGCGTTTATTTCGGGCTGAAAAACACGTTTTGAAAAGTCTGCTGTACCTTCCCTATAAGTTGCATTGGGGTGACCAAAGTTGCTGAAACATGTTTATTTGTGCTGCAAAACACGTTTTGACACTTTCTGCACACTGGGGTGAAGAGCTGAGTCAGTGAGCACTTCTGAGCCTGGCAGGTACATTGGGATTCAACAGTCTGTCAAAACGCGTTTATTTCGGGCTGAAAAACACGTTTTGAAAAGTCTGCTGTACCTTCCCTATAAGTTGCATGGGGGTGACCAAAGTTGCTGAAACATGTTTATTTGTGCTGCAAAACACGTATTGACACTTTCTGCACACTGGGGTGAAGAGCTGAGTCAGTGAGCACTTCTGAGCCTGGCAGGTACATTGGGATTCAACAGTCTGTCAAAACGCGTTTATTTCGGGCTGAAAAACACGTTTTGAAAAGTCTGCTGTACCTTCCCTATAAGTTGCATGGGGGTGACCAAAGTTGCTGAAACATGTTTATTTGTGCTGCAAAACACGTATTGACACTTTCTGCACACTGGGGTGAAGAGCTGAGTCAGTGAGCACTTCTGAGCCTGGCAGGTACATTGGGATTCAACAGTCTGTCAAAACGTGTTTATTTCGGGCTGAAAAACACGTTTTGAAAAGTCTGCTGTACCTTCCCTATAAGTTACATGGGGGTGACCAAAGTTGCTGAAACATGTTTATTTGTGCTGCAAAACACGTTTTGACACTTTCTGCACACTGGGGTGAAGAGCTGAGTCAGTGAGCACTTCTGAGCCTGGCAGGTACATTGGGATTCAACAGTCTGTCAAAACGCGTTTATTTCGGGCTGAAAAACACGTTTTGAAAAGTCTGCTGTACCTTCCCTATAAGTTGCATGGGGGTGACCAAAGTTGCTGAAACATGTTTATTTGTGCTGCAAAACACGTATTGACACTTTCTGCACACTGGGGTGAAGAGCTGAGTCAGTGAGCACTTCTGAGCCTGGCAGGTACATTGGGATTCAACAGTCTGTCAAAACGCGTTTATTTCGGGCTGAAAAACACGTTTTGAAAAGTCTGCTGTACCTTCCCTATAAGTTGCATTGGGGTGACCAAAGTTGCTGAAACATGTTTATTTGTGCTGCAAAACACGTTTTGACACTTTCTGCACACTGGGGTGAAGAGCTGAGTCAGTGAGCACTTCTGAGCCTGGCAGGTACATTGGGATTCAACAGTCTGTCAAAACGCGTTTATTTCGGGCTGAAAAACACGTTTTGAAAAGTCTGCTGTACCTTCCCTATAAGTTGCATGGAGGTGACCAAAGTTGCTGAAACATGTTTATTTGTGCTGCAAAACACGTATTGACACTTTCTGCACACTGGGGTGAAGAGCTGAGTCAGTGAGCACTTCTGAGCCTGGCAGGTACATTGGGATTCAACAGTCTGTCAAAACGCGTTTATTTCGGGCTGAAAAACACGTTTTGAAAAGTCTGCTGTACCTTCCCTATAAGTTACATGGGGGTGACCAAAGTTGCTGAAACATGTTTATTTGTGCTGCAAAACACGTTTTGACACTTTCTGCACACTGGGGTGAAGAGCTGAGTCAGTGAGCACTTCTGAGCCTGGCAGGTACTTTGGGATTCAACAGTCTGTCAAAACGCGTTTATTTCGGGCTGAAAAACACGTTTTGAAAAGTCTGCTGTACCTTCCCTATAAGTTGCATGGGGGTGACCAAAGTTGCTGAAACATGTTTATTTGTGCTGCAAAACACGTATTGACACTTTCTGCACACTGGGGTGAAGAGCTGAGTCAGTGAGCACTTCTGAGCCTGGCAGGTACATTGGGATTCAACAGTCTGTCAAAACGCGTTTATTTCGGGCTGAAAAACACGTTTTGAAAAGTCTGCTGTACCTTCCCTATAAGTTGCATTGGGGTGACCAAAGTTGCTGAAACATGTTTATTTGTGCTGCAAAACACGTTTTGACCCTTTCTGCACACTGGGGTGAAGAGCTGAGTCAGTGAGCACTTCTGAGCCTGGCAGGTACATTGGGATTCAACAGTCTGTCAAAACGCGTTTATTTCGGGCTGAAAAACACGTTTTGAAAAGTCTACTGTACCTTCCCTATAAGTTGCATGGGGGTGACCAAAGTTGCTGAAACATGTTTATTTGTGCTGCAAAACACGTATTGACACTTTCTGCACACTGGGGTGAAGAGCTGAGTCAGTGAGCACTTCTGAGCCTGGCAGGTACATTGGGATTCAACAGTCTGTCAAAACGCGTTTATTTCGGGCTGAAAAACACGTTTTGAAAAGTCTGCTGTACCTTCCCTATAAGTTGAATGGGGGTGACCAAAGTTGCTGAAACATGTTTATTTGTGCTGCAAAACACGTTTTGACACTTTCT
This sequence comes from Atractosteus spatula, assembly GCF_055471065.1. Taxonomy (NCBI): domain Eukaryota; kingdom Metazoa; phylum Chordata; class Actinopteri; order Semionotiformes; family Lepisosteidae; genus Atractosteus; species Atractosteus spatula. The sequence goes on from NW_028296611.1 coordinate 212,366, forward strand.
GCACACTAGGGTGAAGAGCTGAGTCAGTGAGCACTTCTGAGCCTGGCAGGTACATTGGGATTCAACAGTCTGTCAAAACGCGTTTATTTCGGGCTGAAAAACACGTTTTGAAAAGTCTGCTGTACCTTCCCTATAAGTTGCATGGAGGTGACCAAAGTTGCTGAAACATGTTTATTTGTGCTGCAAAACACGTTTTGACACTTTCTGCACACTAGGGTGAAGAGCTGAGTCAGTGAGCACTTCTGAGCCTGCCAGGTACATTGGGATTCAACAGTCTGTCAAAACGCGTTTATTTCGGGCTGAAAAACACGTTTTGAAAAGTCTGCTGTACCTTCCCTATAAGTTGCATGGGGGTGACCAAAGTTGCTGAAACATGTTTATTTGTGCTGCAAAACACGTATTGACACTTTCTGCACACTGGGGTGAAGAGCTGAGTCAGTGAGCACTTCTGAGCCTGGCAGGTACATTGGGATTCAACAGTCTGTCAAAACGTGTTTATTTCGGGCTGAAAAACACGTTTTGAAAAGTCTGCTGTACCTTCCCTATAAGTTACATGGGGGTGACCAAAGTTGCTGAAACATGTTTATTTGTGCTGCAAAACACGTTTTGACACTTTCTGCACACTGGGGTGAAGAGCTGAGTCAGTGAGCACTTCTGAGCCTGGCAGGTACATTGGGATTCAACAGTCTGTCAAAACGCGTTTATTTCGGGCTGAAAAACACGTTTTGAAAAGTCTGCTGTACCTTCCCTATAAGTTGCATGGGGGTGACCAAAGTTGCTGAAACATGTTTATTTGTGCTGCAAAACACGTATTGACACTTTCTGCACACTGGGGTGAAGAGCTGAGTCAGTGAGCACTTCTGAGCCTGGCAGGTACATTGGGATTCAACAGTCTGTCAAAACGCGTTTATTTCGGGCTGAAAAACACGTTTTGAAAAGTCTGCTGTACCTTCCCTATAAGTTGCATTGGGGTGACCAAAGTTGCTGAAACATGTTTATTTGTGCTGCAAAACACGTTTTGACACTTTCTGCACACTGGGGTGAAGAGCTGAGTCAGTGAGCACTTCTGAGCCTGGCAGGTACATTGGGATTCAACAGTCTGTCAAAACGCGTTTATTTCGGGCTGAAAAACACGTTTTGAAAAGTCTGCTGTACCTTCCCTATAAGTTGCATGGGGGTGACCAAAGTTGCTGAAACATGTTTATTTGTGCTGCAAAACACGTATTGACACTTTCTGCACACTGGGGTGAAGAGCTGAGTCAGTGAGCACTTCTGAGCCTGGCAGGTACATTGGCATTCAACAGTCTGTCAAAACGCGTTTATTTCGGGCTGAAAAACACGTTTTGAAAAGTCTGCTGTACCTTCCCTATAAGTTGCATTGGGGTGACCAAAGTTGCTGAAACATGTTTATTTGTGCTGCAAAACACGTTTTGACCCTTTCTGCACACTGGGGTGAAGAGCTGAGTCAGTGAGCACTTCTGAGCCTGGCAGGTACATTGGGATTCAACAGTCTGTCAAAACGCGTTTATTTCGGGCTGAAAAACACGTTTTGAAAAGTCTGCTGTACCTTCCCTATAAGTTGCATGGGGGTGACCAAAGTTGCTGAAACATGTTTATTTGTGCTGCAAAACACGTTTTGACACTTTCTGCACACTAGGGTGAAGAGCTGAGTCAGTGAGCACTTCTGAGCCTGGCAGGTACATTGGGATTCAACAGTCTGTCAAAACGCGTTTATTTCGGGCTGAAAAACACGTTTTGAAAAGTCTGCTGTACCTTCCCTATAAGTTGCATGGAGGTGACCAAAGTTGCTGAAACATGTTTATTTGTGCTGCAAAACACGTTTTGACACTTTCTGCACACTAGGGTGAAGAGCTGAGTCAGTGAGCACTTCTGAGCCTGCCAGGTACATTGGGATTCAACAGTCTGTCAAAACGCGTTTATTTCGGGCTGAAAAACACGTTTTGAAAAGTCTGCTGTACCTTCCCTATAAGTTGCATGGGGGTGACCAAAGTTGCTGAAACATGTTTATTTGTGCTGCAAAACACGTATTGACACTTTCTGCACACTGGGGTGAAGAGCTGAGTCAGTGAGCACTTCTGAGCCTGGCAGGTACTTTGGGATTCAACAGTCTGTCAAAACGCGTTTATTTCGGGCTGAAAAACACGTTTTGAAAAGTCTGCTGTACCTTCCCTATAAGTTACATGGGGGTGACCAAAGTTGCTGAAACATGTTTATTTGTGCTGCAAAACACGTTTTGACACTTTCTGCACACTGGGGTGAAAAGCTGAGTCAGTGAGCACTTCTGAGCCTGGCAGGTACATTGGGATTCAACAGTCTGTCAAAACGCGTTTATTTCGGGCTGAAAAACACGTTTTGAAAAGTCTGCTGTACCTTCCCTATAAGTTGCATGGGGGTGACCAAAGTTGCTGAAACATGTTTATTTGTGCTGCAAAACACGTATTGACTCTTTCTGCACACTGGGGTGAAGAGCTGAGTCAGTGAGCACTTCTGAGCCTGGCAGGTACATTGGGATTCAACAGTCTGTCAAAACGCGTTTATTTCGGGCTGAAAAACACGTTTTGAAAAGTCTGCTGTACCTTCCCTATAAGTTGCATTGGGGTGACCAAAGTTGCTGAAACATGTTTATTTGTGCTGCAAAACACGTTTTGACACTTTCTGCACACTGGGGTGAAGAGCTGAGTCAGTGAGCACTTCTGAGCCTGGCAGGTACATTGGGATTCAACAGTCTGTCAAAACGCGTTTATTTCGGGCTGAAAAACACGTTTTGAAAAGTCTGCTGTACCTTCCCTATAAGTTACATGGGGGTGACCAAAGTTGCTGAAACATGTTTATTTGTGCTGCAAAACACGTTTTGACACTTTCTGCACACTGGGGTGAAGAGCTGAGTCAGTGAGCACTTCTGAGCCTGGCAGGTACATTGGGATTCAACAGTCTGTCAAAACGCGTTTATTTCGGGCTGAAAAACACGTTTTGAAAAGTCAGCTGTTCCTTCCCTATAAGTTACATGGGGGTGACCAAAGTTGCTGAAACATGTTTATTTGTGCTGCAAAACACGTTTTGACACTTTCTGCACACTGGGGTGAAGAGCTGAGTCAGTGAGCACTTCTGAGCCTGGCAGGTACATTGGGATTCAACAGTCTGTCAAAACGCGTTTATTTCGGGCTGAAAAACACGTTTTGAAAAGTCTGCTGTACCTTCCCTATAAGTTGCATGGGGGTGACCAAAGTTGCTGAAACATGTTTATTTGTGCTGCAAAACACGTATTGACACTTTCTGCACACTGGGGTGAAGAGCTGAGTCAGTGAGCACTTCTGAGCCTGGCAGGTACATTGGGATTCAACAGTTTGTCAAAACGCGTTTATTTCGGGCTGAAAAACACGTTTTGAAAAGTCTGCTGTACCTTCCCTATAAGTTACATGGGGGGTGACCAAAGTTGCTGAAACATGTTTATTTGTGCTGCAAAACACGTTTTGACACTTTCTGCACACTGGGGTGAAGAGCTGAGTCAGTGAGCACTTCTGAGCCTGGCAGGTACATTGGGATTCAACAGTCTGTCAAAACGCGTTTATTTCGGGCTGAAAAACACGTTTTGAAAAGTCTGCTGTACCTTCCCTATAAGTTGCATGGGGGTGACCAAAGTTGCTGAAACATGTTTATTGTGCTGCAAAACACGTATTGACACTTTCTGCACACTGGGGTGAAGAGCTGAGTCAGTGAGCACTTCTGAGCCTGGCAGGTACATTGGGATTCAACAGTCTGTCAAAACGCGTTTATTTCGGGCTGAAAAACACGTTTTGAAAAGTCTGCTGTACCTTCCCTATAAGTTGCATGGGGGTGACCAAAGTTGCTGAAACATGTTTATTTGTGCTGCAAAACACGTATTGACACTTTCTGCACACTGGGGTGAAGAGCTGAGTCAGTGAGCACTTCTGAGCCTGGCAGGTACATTGGGATTCAACAGTCTGTCAAAACGCGTTTATTTCGGCTGAAAAACACGTTTTGAAAAGTCTGCTGTACCTTCCCTTTAAGTTGCAATGGGGTGACCAAAGTTGCTGAAACATGTTTATTTGTGCAAAAACGTTTTGACACTTTCTGCACACGGGTGAAGAGCTGAGTCAGTGAGCACTTCTGAGCCTGGCAGGTACATTGGGATTCAACAGTCTGTCAAAACGCGTTTATTTCGGGCTGAAAAACACGTTTTGAAAAGTCTGCTGTACCTTCCCTATAAGTTGCATGGGGGTGACCAAGTTGCTGAAACATGTTTATTTGTGCTGCAAAACACGTATTGACACTTTCTGCACACTGGGGTGAAGAGCTGAGTCAGTGAGCACTTCTGAGCCTGGCAGGTACATTGGGATTCAACAGTCTGTCAAAACGTGTTTATTTCGGGCTGAAAAACACGTTTTGAAAAGTCTGCTGTACCTTCCCTATAAGTTACATGGGGGTGACCAAAGTTGCTGAAACATGTTTATTTGTGCTGCAAAACACGTTTTGACACTTTCTGCACACTGGGGTGAAGAGCTGAGTCAGTGAGCACTTCTGAGCCTGGCAGGTACATTGGGATTCAACAGTCTGTCAAAACGCGTTTATTTCGGGCTGAAAAACACGTTTGAAAAGTCTGCTGTACCTTCCCTATAAGTTGCATGGGGGTGACCAAAGTTGCTGAAACATGTTTATTTGTGCTGCAAAACACGTATTGACACTTTCTGCACACTGGGGTGAAGAGCTGAGTCAGTGAGCACTTCTGAGCCTGGCAGGTACATTGGGATTCAACAGTCTGTCAAAACGCGTTTATTTCGGGCTGAAAAACACGTTTTGAAAAGTCTGCTGTACCTTCCCTATAAGTTGCATTGGGGTGACCAAAGTTGCTGAAACATGTTTATTTGTGCTGCAAAACACGTTTTGACACTTTCTGCACACTGGGGTGAAGAGCTGAGTCAGTGAGCACTTCTGAGCCTGGCAGGTACATTGGGATTCAACAGTCTGTCAAAACGCGTTTATTTCGGGCTGAAAAACACGTTTTGAAAAGTCTGCTGTACCTTCCCTATAAGTTGCATGGGGGTGACCAAAGTTGCTGAAACATGTTTATTTGTGCTGCAAAACACGTATTGACACTTTCTGCACACTGGGGTGAAGAGCTGAGTCAGTGAGCACTTCTGAGCCTGGCAGGTACATTGGCATTCAACAGTCTGTCAAAACGCGTTTATTTCGGGCTGAAAACACGTTTTGAAAAGTCTGCTGTACCTTCCCTATAAGTTACATGGGGGTGACCAAAGTTGCTGAAACATGTTTATTTGTGCTGCAAAACACGTTTTGACACTTTCTGCACACTGGGGTGAAGAGCTGAGTCAGTGAGCACTTCTGAGCCTGGCAGGTACTTTGGGATTCAACAGTCTGTCAAAACGCGTTTATTTCGGGCTGAAAAACACGTTTTGAAAAGTCTGCTGTACCTTCCCTATAAGTTGCATGGGGGTGACCAAAGTTGCTGAAACATGTTTATTTGTGCTGCAAAACACGTATTGACACTTTCTGCACACTGGGGTGAAGAGCTGAGTCAGTGAGCACTTCTGAGCCTGGCAGGTACATTGGGATTCAACAGTCTGTCAAAACGCGTTTATTTCGGGCTGAAAACACGTTTTGAAAAGTCTGCTGTACCTTCCCTATAAGTTGCATTGGGGTGACCAAAGTTGCTGAAACATGTTTATTTGTGCTGCAAAACACGTTTTGACCCTTTCTGCACACTGGGGTGAAGAGCTGAGTCAGTGAGCACTTCTGAGCCTGGCAGGTACATTGGGATTCAACAGTCTGTCAAAACGCGTTTATTTCGGGCTGAAAAACACGTTTTGAAAAGTCTACTGTACCTTCCCTATAAGTTGCATGGGGGTGACCAAAGTTGCTGAAACATGTTTATTTGTGCTGCAAAACACGTATTGACACTTTCTGCACACTGGGGTGAAGAGCTGAGTCAGTGAGCACTTTCTGAGCCTGGCAGGTACATTGGGATTCAACAGTCTGTCAAAACGCGTTTATTTCGGGCTGAAAAACACGTTTTGAAAAGTCTGCTGTACCTTCCCTATAAGTTGCATGGGGGTGACCAAAGTTGCTGAAACATGTTTATTTGTGCTGCAAAACACGTTTTGACACTTTCTGCACACTAGGGTGAAGAGCTGAGTCAGTGAGCACTTCTGAGCCTGGCAGGTACATTGGGATTCAACAGTCTGTCAAAACGCGTTTATTTCGGGCTGAAAAACACGTTTTGAAAAGTCTGCTGTACCTTCCCTATAAGTTGCATGGAGGTGACCAAAGTTGCTGAAACATGTTTATTTGTGCTGCAAAACACGTTTTGACACTTTCTGCACACTAGGGTGAAGAGCTGAGTCAGTGAGCACTTCTGAGCCTGCCAGGTACATTGGGATTCAACAGTCTGTCAAAACGCGTTTATTTCGGGCTGAAAAACACGTTTTGAAAAGTCCTGCTGTACCTTCCCTATAAGTTGCATGGGGGTGACCAAGTTGCTGAAACATGTTTATTTGTGCTGCAAACACGTATTGACACTTTCTGCACACTGGGGTGAAGAGCTGAGTCAGTGAGCACTTCTGAGCCTGGCAGGTACTTTGGGATTCAACAGTCTGTCAAAACGCGTTTATTTCGGGCTGAAAAACACGTTTTGAAAAGTCTGCTGTACCTTCCCTATAAGTTACATGGGGGTGACCAAAGTTGCTGAAACATGTTTATTTGTGCTGCAAAACACGTTTTGACACTTTCTGCACACTGGGGTGAAAAGCTGAGTCAGTGAGCACTTCTGAGCCTGGCAGGTACATTGGGATTCAACAGTCTGTCAAAACGCGTTTATTTCGGGCTGAAAAACACGTTTTGAAAAGTCTGCTGTACCTTCCCTATAAGTTGCATGGGGGTGACCAAAGTTGCTGAAACATGTTTATTTGTGCTGCAAAACACGTATTGACTCTTTCTGCACACTGGGGTGAAGAGCTGAGTCAGTGAGCACTTCTGAGCCTGGCAGGTACATTGGGATTCAACAGTCTGTCAAAACGCGTTTATTTCGGGCTGAAAAACACGTTTTGAAAAGTCTGCTGTACCTTCCCTATAAGTTGCATTGGGGTGACCAAAGTTGCTGAAACATGTTTATTTGTGCTGCAAAACACGTTTTGACACTTTCTGCACACTGGGGTGAAGAGCTGAGTCAGTGAGCACTTCTGAGCCTGGCAGGTACATTGGGATTCAACAGTCTGTCAAAACGCGTTTATTTCGGGCTGAAAAACACGTTTTGAAAAGTCTGCTGTACCTTCCCTATAAGTTACATGGGGGTGACCAAAGTTGCTGAAACATGTTTATTTGTGCTGCAAAACACGTTTTGACACTTTCTGCACACTGGGGTGAAGAGCTGAGTCAGTGAGCACTTCTGAGCCTGGCAGGTACATTGGGATTCAACAGTCTGTCAAAACGCGTTTATTTCGGGCTGAAAAACACGTTTTGAAAAGTCAGCTGTTCCTTCCCTATAAGTTACATGGGGGTGACCAAAGTTGCTGAAACATGTTTATTTGTGCTGCAAAACACGTTTTGACACTTTCTGCACACTGGGGTGAAGAGCTGAGTCAGTGAGCACTTCTGAGCCTGGCAGGTACATTGGGATTCAACAGTCTGTCAAAACGCGTTTATTTCGGGCTGAAAAACACGTTTTGAAAAGTCTGCTGTACCTTCCCTATAAGTTGCATGGGGGTGACCAAAGTTGCTGAAACATGTTTATTTGTGCTGCAAAACACGTATTGACACTTTCTGCACACTGGGGTGAAGAGCTGAGTCAGTGAGCACTTCTGAGCCTGGCAGGTACATTGGGATTCAACAGTTTGTCAAAACGCGTTTATTTCGGGCTGAAAAACACGTTTTGAAAAGTCTGCTGTACCTTCCCTATAAGTTACATGGGGGGTGACCAAAGTTGCTGAAACATGTTTATTTGTGCTGCAAAACACGTTTTGACACTTTCTGCACACTGGGGTGAAGAGCTGAGTCAGTGAGCACTTCTGAGCCTGGCAGGTACATTGGGATTCAACAGTCTGTCAAAACGCGTTTATTTCGGGCTGAAAAACACGTTTTGAAAAGTCTGCTGTACCTTCCCTATAAGTTGCATGGGGGTGACCAAAGTTGCTGAAACATGTTTATTTGTGCTGCAAAACACGTATTGACACTTTCTGCACACTGGGGTGAAGAGCTGAGTCAGTGAGCACTTCTGAGCCTGGCAGGTACATTGGGATTCAACAGTCTGTCAAAACGCGTTTATTTCGGGCTGAAAAACACGTTTTGAAAAGTCTGCTGTACCTTCCCTATAAGTTGCATGGGGGTGACCAAAGTTGCTGAAACATGTTTATTTGTGCTGCAAAACACGTATTGACACTTTCTGCACACTGGGGTGAAGAGCTGAGTCAGTGAGCACTTCTGAGCCTGGCAGGTACATTGGGATTCAACAGTCTGTCAAAACGCGTTTATTTCGGGCTGAAAAACACGTTTTGAAAAGTCTGCTGTACCTTCCCTTTAAGTTGCAATGGGGTGACCAAAGTTGCTGAAACATGTTTATTTGTGCAAAAACGTTTTGACACTTTCTGCACACGGGTGAAGAGCTGAGTCAGTGAGCACTTCTGAGCCTGGCAGGTACATTGGGATTCAACAGTCTGTCAAAACGCGTTTATTTCGGGCTGAAAAACACGTTTTGAAAAGTCTGCTGTACCTTCCCTATAAGTTGCATGGGGGTGACCAAAGTTGCTGAAACATGTTTATTTGTGCTGCAAAACACGTATTGACACTTTCTGCACACTGGGGTGAAGAGCTGAGTCAGTGAGCACTTCTGAGCCTGGCAGGTACATTGGGATTCAACAGTCTGTCAAAACGCGTTTATTTCGGGCTGAAAAACACGTTTTGAAAAGTCTGCTGTACCTTCCCTATAAGTTGCATGGGGGTGACCAAAGTTGCTGAAACATGTTTATTTGTGCTGCAAAACACGTATTGACACTTTCTGCACACTGGGGTGAAGAGCTGAGTCAGTGAGCACTTCTGAGCCTGGCAGGTACATTGGGATTCAACAGTCTGTCAAAACGCGTTTATTTCGGGCTGAAAAACACGTTTTGAAAAGTCTGCTGTACCTTCCCTATAAGTTGCATGGGGGTGACCAAAGTTGCTGAAACATGTTTATTTGTGCTGCAAAACACGTATTGACACTTTCTGCACACTGGGGTGAAGAGCTGAGTCAGTGAGCACTTCTGAGCCTGGCAGGTACATTGGGATTCAACAGTCTGTCAAAACGCGTTTATTTCGGGCTGAAAAACACGTTTTGAAAAGTCTGCTGTACCTTCCCTATAAGTTGCATGGGGGTGACCAAAGTTGCTGAAACATGTTTATTTGTGCTGCAAAACACGTATTGACACTTTCTGCACACTGGGGTGAAGAGCTGAGTCAGTGAGCACTTCTGAGCCTGGCAGGTACATTGGGATTCAACAGTCTGTCAAAACGTGTTTATTTCGGGCTGAAAAACACGTTTTGAAAAGTCTGCTGTACCTTCCGTATAAGTTACATGGGGGTGACCAAAGTTGCTGAAACATGTTTATTTGTGCTGCAAAACACGTTTTGACACTTTCTGCACACTGGGGTGAAGAGCTGAGTCAGTGAGCACTTCTGAGCCTGGCAGGTACATTGGGATTCAACAGTCTGTCAAAACGCGTTTATTTCGGGCTGAAAAACACGTTTTGAAAAGTCTGCTGTACCTTCCCTATAAGTTGCATGGGGGTGACCAAAGTTGCTGAAACATGTTTATTTGTGCTGCAAAACACGTATTGACACTTTCTGCACACTAGGGTGAAGAGCTGAGTCAGTGAGCACTTCTGAGCCTGGCAGGTACATTGGGATTCAACAGTCTGTCAAAACGCGTTTATTTCAGGCTGAAAAACACGTTTTGAAAAGTCTGCTGTACCTTCCCTATAAGTTGCATTGGGGTGACCAAAGTTGCTGAAACATGTTTATTTGTGCTGCAAAACACGTTTTGACACTTTCTGCACACTGGGGTGAAGAGCTGAGTCAGTGAGCACTTCTGAGCCTGGCAGGTACATTGGGATTCAACAGTCTGTCAAAACGCGTTTATTTCGGGCTGAAAAACACGTTTTGAAAAGTCTGCTGTACCTTCCCTATAAGTTACATGGGGGTGACCAAAGTTGCTGAAACATGTTTATTTGTGCTGCAAAACACGTTTTGACACTTTCTGCACACTGGGGTGAAGAGCTGAGTCAGTGAGCACTTCTGAGCCTGGCAGGTACATTGGGATTCAACAGTCTGTCAAAACGCGTTTATTTCGGGCTGAAAAACACGTTTTGAAAAGTCAGCTGTTCCTTCCCTATAAGTTACATGGGGGTGACCAAAGTTGCTGAAACATGTTTATTTGTGCTGCAAAACACGTTTTGACACTTTCTGCACACTGGGGTGAAGAGCTGAGTCAGTGAGCACTTCTGAGCCTGGCAGGTACATTGGGATTCAACAGTCTGTCAAAACGCGTTTATTTCGGGCTGAAAAACACGTTTTGAAAAGTCTGCTGTACCTTCCCTATAAGTTGCATGGGGGTGACCAAAGTTGCTGAAACATGTTTATTTGTGCTGCAAAACACGTATTGACACTTTCTGCACACTGGGGTGAAGAGCTGAGTCAGTGAGCACTTCTGAGCCTGGCAGGTACATTGGGATTCAACAGTCTGTCAAAACGCGTTTATTTCGGGCTGAAAAACACGTTTTGAAAAGTCTGCTGTACCTTCCCTATAAGTTGCATTGGGGTGACCAAAGTTGCTGAAACATGTTTATTTGTGCTGCAAAACACGTTTTGACACTTTCTGCACACTGGGGTGAAGAGCTGAGTCAGTGAGCACTTCTGAGCCTGGCAGGTACATTGGGATTCAACAGTCTGTCAAAACGCGTTTATTTCGGGCTGAAAAACACGTTTTGAAAAGTCTGCTGTACCTTCCCTATAAGTTACATGGGGGTGACCAAAGTTGCTGAAACATGTTTATTTGTGCTGCAAAACACGTTTTGACACTTTCTGCACACTGGGGTGAAGAGCTGAGTCAGTGAGCACTTCTGAGCCTGGCAGGTACATTGGGATTCAACAGTCTGTCAAAACGCGTTTATTTCGGGCTGAAAAACACGTTTTGAAAAGTCTGCTGTACCTTCCCTATAAGTTGCATGGGGGTGACCAAAGTTGCTGAAACATGTTTATTTGTGCTGCAAAACACGTATTGACACTTTCTGCACACTGGGGTGAAGAGCTGAGTCAGTGAGCACTTCTGAGCCTGGCAGGTACATTGGGATTCAACAGTCTGTCAAAACGCGTTTATTTCGGGCTGAAAAACACGTTTTGAAAAGTCTGCTGTACCTTCCCTATAAGTTGCATTGGGGTGACCAAAGTTGCTGAAACATGTTTATTTGTGCTGCAAAACACGTTTTGACACTTTCTGCACACTGGGGTGAAGAGCTGAGTCAGTGAGCACTTCTGAGCCTGGCAGGTACATTGGGATTCAACAGTCTGTCAAAACGCGTTTATTTCGGGCTGAAAAACACGTTTTGAAAAGTCTGCTGTACCTTCCCTATAAGTTGCATGGGGGTGACCAAAGTTGCTGAAACATGTTTATTTGTGCTGCAAAACACGTATTGACACTTTCTGCACACTGGGGTGAAGAGCTGAGTCAGTGAGCACTTCTGAGCCTGGCAGGTACATTGGGATTCAACAGTCTGTCAAAACGCGTTTATTTCGGGCTGAAAAACACGTTTTGAAAAGTCTGCTGTACCTTCCCTATAAGTTGCATGGGGGTGACCAAAGTTGCTGAAACATGTTTATTTGTGCTGCAAAACACGTATTGACACTTTCTGCACACTGGGGTGAAGAGCTGAGTCAGTGAGCACTTCTGAGCCTGGCAGGTACATTGGGATTCAACAGTCTGTCAAAACGTGTTTATTTCGGGCTGAAAAACACGTTTTGAAAAGTCTGCTGTACCTTCCCTATAAGTTACATGGGGGTGACCAAAGTTGCTGAAACATGTTTATTTGTGCTGCAAAACACGTTTTGACACTTTCTGCACACTGGGGTGAAGAGCTGAGTCAGTGAGCACTTCTGAGCCTGGCAGGTACATTGGGATTCAACAGTCTGTCAAAACGCGTTTTTTTCGGGCTGAAAAACACGTTTTGAAAAGTCTGCTGTACCTTCCCTATAAGTTGCATGGGGGTGACCAAAGTTGCTGAAACATGTTTATTTGTGCTGCAAAACACGTATTGACACTTTCTGCACACTGGGGTGAAGAGCTGAGTCAGTGAGCACTTCTGAGCCTGGCAGGTACATTGGGATTCAACAGTCTGTCAAAACGCGTTTATTTCGGGCTGAAAAACACGTTTTGAAAAGTCTGCTGTACCTTCCCTATAAGTTGCATTGGGGTGACCAAAGTTGCTGAAACATGTTTATTTGTGCTGCAAAACACGTTTTGACACTTTCTGCACACTGGGGTGAAGAGCTGAGTCAGTGAGCACTTCTGAGCCTGGCAGGTACATTGGGATTCAACAGTCTGTCAAAACGCGTTTATTTCGGGCTGAAAAACACGTTTTGAAAAGTCTGCTGTACCTTCCCTATAAGTTGCATGGGGGTGACCAAAGTTGCTGAAACATGTTTATTTGTGCTGCAAAACACGTATTGACACTTTCTGCACACTGGGGTGAAGAGCTGAGTCAGTGAGCACTTCTGAGCCTGGCAGGTACATTGGGATTCAACAGTCTGTCAAAACGCGTTTATTTCGGGCTGAAAAACACGTTTTGAAAAGTCTGCTGTACCTTCCCTATAAGTTACATGGGGGTGACCAAAGTTGCTGAAACATGTTTATTTGTGCTGCAAAACACGTTTTGACACTTTCTGCACACTGGGGTGAAGAGCTGAGTCAGTGAGCACTTCTGAGCCTGGCAGGTACTTTGGGATTCAACAGTCTGTCAAAACGCGTTTATTTCGGGCTGAAAAACACGTTTTGAAAAGTCTGCTGTACCTTCCCTATAAGTTGCATGGGGGTGACCAAAGTTGCTGAAACATGTTTATTTGTGCTGCAAAACACGTATTGACACTTTCTGCACACTGGGGTGAAGAGCTGAGTCAGTGAGCACTTCTGAGCCTGGCAGGTACATTGGGATTCAACAGTCTGTCAAAACGCGTTTATTTCGGGCTGAAAAACACGTTTTGAAAAGTCTGCTGTACCTTCCCTATAAGTTGCATTGGGGTGACCAAAGTTGCTGAAACATGTTTATTTGTGCTGCAAAACACGTTTTGACACTTTCTGCACACTGGGGTGAAGAGCTGAGTCAGTGAGCACTTCTGAGCCTGGCAGGTACATTGGGATTCAACAGTCTGTCAAAACGCGTTTATTTCGGGCTGAAAAACACGTTTTGAAAAGTCTACTGTACCTTCCCTATAAGTTGCATGGGGGTGACCAAAGTTGCTGAAACATGTTTATTTGTGCTGCAAAACACGTATTGACACTTTCTGCACACTGGGGTGAAGAGCTGAGTCAGTGAGCACTTCTGAGCCTGGCAGGTACATTGGGATTCAACAGTCTGTCAAAACGCGTTTATTTCGGGCTGAAAAACACGTTTTGAAAAGTCTGCTGTACCTTCCCTATAAGTTGCATGGGGGTGACCAAAGTTGCTGAAACATGTTTATTTGTGCTGCAAAACACGTTTTGACACTTTCTGCACACTAGGGTGAAGAGCTGAGTCAGTGAGCACTTCTGAGCCTGGCAGGTACATTGGGATTCAACAGTCTGTCAAAACGCGTTTATTTCGGGCTGAAAAACACGTTTTGAAAAGTCTGCTGTACCTTCCCTATAAGTTGCATGGAGGTGACCAAAGTTGCTGAAACATGTTTATTTGTGCTGCAAAACACGTTTTGACACTTTCTGCACACTAGGGTGAAGAGCTGAGTCAGTGAGCACTTCTGAGCCTGCCAGGTACATTGGGATTCAACAGTCTGTCAAAACGCGTTTATTTCGGGCTGAAAAACACGTTTTGAAAAGTCTGCTGTACCTTCCCTATAAGTTGCATGGGGGTGACCAAAGTTGCTGAAACATGTTTATTTGTGCTGCAAAACACGTATTGACACTTTCTGCACACTGGGGTGAAGAGCTGAGTCAGTGAGCACTTCTGAGCCTGGCAGGTACATTGGGATTCAACAGTCTGTCAAAACGCGTTTATTTCGGGCTGAAAAACACGTTTTGAAAAGTCTGCTGTACCTTCCCTATAAGTTACATGGGGGTGACCAAAGTTGCTGAAACATGTTTATTTGTGCTGCAAAACACGTTTTGACCCTTTCTGCACACTGGGGTGAAGAGCTGAGTCAGTGAGCACTTCTGAGCCTGGCAGGTACATTGGGATTCAACAGTCTGTCAAAACGCGTTTATTTCGGGCTGAAAAACACGTTTTGAAAAGTCTGCTGTACCTTCCCTATAAGTTGCATGGGGGTGACCAAAGTTGCTGAAACATGTTTATTTGTGCTGCAAAACACGTATTGACACTTTCTGCACACTGGGGTGAAGAGCTGAGTCAGTGAGCACTTCTGAGCCTGGCAGGTACATTGGGATTCAACAGTCTGTCAAAACGCGTTTATTTCGGGCTGAAAAACACGTTTTGAAAAGTCTGCTGTACCTTCCCTATAAGTTGCATTGGGGTGACCAAAGTTGCTGAAACATGTTTATTTGTGCTGCAAAACACGTTTTGACACTTTCTGCACACTGGGGTGAAGAGCTGAGTCAGTGAGCACTTCTGAGCCTGGCAGGTACATTGGGATTCAACAGTCTGTCAAAACGCGTTTATTTCGGGCTGAAAAACACGTTTTGAAAAGTCTGCTGTACCTTCCCTATAAGTTGCATGGGGGTGACCAAAGTTGCTGAAACATGTTTATTTGTGCTGCAAAACACGTATTGACACTTTCTGCACACTGGGGTGAAGAGCTGAGTCAGTGAGCACTTCTGAGCCTGGCAGGTACATTGGGATTCAACAGTCTGTCAAAACGCGTTTATTTCGGGCTGAAAAACACGTTTTGAAAAGTCTGCTGTACCTTCCCTATAAGTTACATGGGGGTGACCAAAGTTGCTGAAACATGTTTATTTGTGCTGCAAAACACGTTTTGACACTTTCTGCACACTGGGGTGAAGAGCTGAGTCAGTGAGCACTTCTGAGCCTGGCAGGTACTTTGGGATTCAACAGTCTGTCAAAACGCGTTTATTTCGGGCTGAAAAACACGTTTTGAAAAGTCTGCTGTACCTTCCCTATAAGTTGCATGGGGGTGACCAAAGTTGCTGAAACATGTTTATTTGTGCTGCAAAACACGTATTGACACTTTCTGCACACTGGGGTGAAGAGCTGAGTCAGTGAGCACTTCTGAGCCTGGCAGGTACATTGGGATTCAACAGTCTGTCAAAACGCGTTTATTTCGGGCTGAAAAACACGTTTTGAAAAGTCTGCTGTACCTTCCCTATAAGTTGCATTGGGGTGACCAAAGTTGCTGAAACATGTTTATTTGTGCTGCAAAACACGTTTTGACACTTTCTGCACACTGGGGTGAAGAGCTGAGTCAGTGAGCACTTCTGAGCCTGGCAGGTACATTGGGATTCAACAGTCTGTCAAAACGCGTTTATTTCGGGCTGAAAAACACGTTTTGAAAAGTCTACTGTACCTTCCCTATAAGTTGCATGGGGGTGACCAAAGTTGCTGAAACATGTTTATTTGTGCTGCAAAACACGTATTGACACTTTCTGCACACTGGGGTGAAGAGCTGAGTCAGTGAGCACTTCTGAGCCTGGCAGGTACATTGGGATTCAACAGTCTGTCAAAACGCGTTTATTTCGGGCTGAAAAACACGTTTTGAAAAGTCTGCTGTACCTTCCCTATAAGTTGCATGGGGGTGACCAAAGTTGCTGAAACATGTTTATTTGTGCTGCAAAACACGTTTTGACACTTTCTGCACACTAGGGTGAAGAGCTGAGTCAGTGAGCACTTCTGAGCCTGGCAGGTACATTGGGATTCAACAGTCTGTCAAAACGCGTTTATTTCGGGCTGAAAAACACGTTTTGAAAAGTCTGCTGTACCTTCCCTATAAGTTGCATGGAGGTGACCAAAGTTGCTGAAACATGTTTATTTGTGCTGCAAAACACGTTTTGACACTTTCTGCACACTAGGGTGAAGAGCTGAGTCAGTGAGCACTTCTGAGCCTGCCAGGTACATTGGGATTCAACAGTCTGTCAAAACGCGTTTATTTCGGGCTGAAAAACACGTTTTGAAAAGTCTGCTGTACCTTCCCTATAAGTTGCATGGGGGTGACCAAAGTTGCTGAAACATGTTTATT
This sequence comes from Atractosteus spatula, assembly GCF_055471065.1. Classification (NCBI taxonomy): domain Eukaryota; kingdom Metazoa; phylum Chordata; class Actinopteri; order Semionotiformes; family Lepisosteidae; genus Atractosteus; species Atractosteus spatula. The sequence goes on from NW_028296611.1 coordinate 228,800, forward strand.
TGTGCTGCAAAACACGTATTGACACTTTCTCACACTGGGGTGAAGAGCTGAGTCAGTGAGCACTTCTGAGCCTGGCAGGTACATTGGGATTCAACAGTCTGTCAAAACGCGTTTATTTCGGGCTGAAAAACACGTTTTGAAAAGTCTGCTGTACCTTCCCTATAAGTTACATGGGGGTGACCAAAGTTGCTGAAACATGTTTATTTGTGCTGCAAAACACGTTTTGACACTTTCTGCACACTGGGGTGAAGAGCTGAGTCAGTGAGCACTTCTGAGCCTGGCAGGTACATTGGGATTCAACAGTCTGTCAAAACGCGTTTATTTCGGGCTGAAAAACACGTTTTGAAAAGTCTGCTGTACCTTCCCTATAAGTTGCATTGGGGTGACCAAAGTTGCTGAAACATGTTTATTTGTGCTGCAAAACACGTTTTGACACTTTCTGCACACTGGGGTGAAGAGCTGAGTCAGTGAGCACTTCTGAGCCTGGCAGGTACATTGGGATTCAACAGTCTGTCAAAACGCGTTTATTTCGGGCTGAAAAACACGTTTTGAAAAGTCTGCTGTACCTTCCCTATAAGTTGCATGGGGGTGACCAAAGTTGCTGAAACATGTTTATTTGTGCTGCAAAACACGTATTGACACTTTCTGCACACTGGGGTGAAGAGCTGAGTCAGTGTGCACTTCTGAGCCTGGCAGGTACATTGGGATTCAACAGTCTGTCAAAACGCGTTTATTTCGGGCTGAAAAACACGTTTTGAAAAGTCTGCTGTACCTTCCCTATAAGTTACATGGGGGTGACCAAAGTTGCTGAAACATGTTTATTTGTGCTGCAAAACACGTTTTGACACTTTCTGCACACTGGGGTGAAGAGCTGAGTCAGTGAGCACTTCTGAGCCTGGCAGGTACTTTGGGATTCAACAGTCTGTCAAAACGCGTTTATTTCGGGCTGAAAAACACGTTTTGAAAAGTCTGCTGTACCTTCCCTATAAGTTGCATGGGGGTGACCAAAGTTGCTGAAACATGTTTATTTGTGCTGCAAAACACGTATTGACACTTTCTGCACACTGGGGTGAAGAGCTGAGTCAGTGAGCACTTCTGAGCCTGGCAGGTACATTGGGATTCAACAGTCTGTCAAAACGCGTTTATTTCGGGTTGAAAAACACGTTTTGAAAAGTCTGCTGTACCTTCCCTATAAGTTGCATTGGGGTGACCAAAGTTGCTGAAACATGTTTATTTGTGCTGCAAAACACGTTTTGACACTTTCTGCACACTGGGGTGAAGAGCTGAGTCAGTGAGCACTTCTGAGCCTGGCAGGTACATTGGGATTCAACAGTCTGTCAAAACGCGTTTATTTCGGGCTGAAAAACACGTTTTGAAAAGTCTACTGTACCTTCCCTATAAGTTGCATGGGGGTGACCAAAGTTGCTGAAACATGTTTATTTGTGCTGCAAAACACGTATTGACACTTTCTGCACACTGGGGTGAAGAGCTGAGTCAGTGAGCACTTCTGAGCCTGGCAGGTACATTGGGATTCAACAGTCTGTCAAAACGCGTTTATTTCGGGCTGAAAAACACGTTTTGAAAAGTCTGCTGTACCTTCCCTATAAGTTGCATGGGGGTGACCAAAGTTGCTGAAACATGTTTATTTGTGCTGCAAAACACGTTTTGACACTTTCTGCACACTAGGGTGAAGAGCTGAGTCAGTGAGCACTTCTGAGCCTGGCAGGTACATTGGGATTCAACAGTCTGTCAAAACGCGTTTATTTCGGGCTGAAAAACACGTTTTGAAAAGTCTGCTGTACCTTCCCTATAAGTTGCATGGAGGTGACCAAAGTTGCTGAAACATGTTTATTTGTGCTGCAAAACACGTTTTGACACTTTCTGCACACTAGGGTGAAGAGCTGAGTCAGTGAGCACTTCTGAGCCTGCCAGGTACATTGGGATTCAACAGTCTGTCAAAACGCGTTTATTTCGGGCTGAAAAACACGTTTTGAAAAGTCTGCTGTACCTTCCCTATAAGTTGCATGGGGGTGACCAAAGTTGCTGAAACATGTTTATTTGTGCTGCAAAACACGTATTGACACTTTCTGCACACTGGGGTGAAGAGCTGAGTCAGTGAGCACTTCTGAGCCTGGCAGGTACATTGGGATTCAACAGTCTGTCAAAACGCGTTTATTTCGGGCTGAAAAACACGTTTTGAAAAGTCTGCTGTACCTTCCCTATAAGTTACATGGGGGTGACCAAAGTTGCTGAAACATGTTTATTTGTGCTGCAAAACACGTTTTGACACTTTCTGCACACTGGGGTGAAGAGCTGAGTCAGTGAGCACTTCTGAGCCTGGCAGGTACATTGGGATTCAACAGTCTGTCAAAACGCGTTTATTTCGGGCTGAAAAACACGTTTTGAAAAGTCTGCTGTACCTTCCCTATAAGTTGCATGGGGGTGACCAAAGTTGCTGAAACATGTTTATTTGTGCTGCAAAACACGTATTGACACTTTCTGCACACTGGGGTGAAGAGCTGAGTCAGTGAGCACTTCTGAGCCTGGCAGGTACATTGGGATTCAACAGTCTGTCAAAACGCGTTTATTTCGGGCTGAAAAACACGTTTTGAAAAGTCTGCTGTACCTTCCCTATAAGTTGCATTGGGGTGACCAAAGTTGCTGAAACATGTTTATTTGTGCTGCAAAACACGTTTTGACACTTTCTGCACACTGGGGTGAAGAGCTGAGTCAGTGAGCACTTCTGAGCCTGGCAGGTACATTGGGATTCAACAGTCTGTCAAAACGCGTTTATTTCGGGCTGAAAAACACGTTTTGAAAAGTCTGCTGTACCTTCCCTATAAGTTGCATGGGGGTGACCAAAGTTGCTGAAACATGTTTATTTGTGCTGCAAAACACGTATTGACACTTTCTGCACACTGGGGTGAAGAGCTGAGTCAGTGAGCACTTCTGAGCCTGGCAGGTACATTGGGATTCAACAGTCTGTCAAAACGCGTTTATTTCGGGCTGAAAAACACGTTTTGAAAAGTCTGCTGTACCTTCCCTATAAGTTACATGGGGGTGACCAAAGTTGCTGAAACATGTTTATTTGTGCTGCAAAACACGTTTTGACACTTTCTGCACACTGGGGTGAAGAGCTGAGTCAGTGAGCACTTCTGAGCCTGGCAGGTACTTTGGGATTCAACAGTCTGTCAAAACGCGTTTATTTCGGGCTGAAAAACACGTTTTGAAAAGTCTGCTGTACCTTCCCTATAAGTTGCATGGGGGTGACCAAAGTTGCTGAAACATGTTTATTTGTGCTGCAAAACACGTATTGACACTTTCTGCACACTGGGGTGAAGAGCTGAGTCAGTGAGCACTTCTGAGCCTGGCAGGTACATTGGGATTCAACAGTCTGTCAAAACGCGTTTATTTCGGGCTGAAAAACACGTTTTGAAAAGTCTGCTGTACCTTCCCTATAAGTTGCATTGGGGTGACCAAAGTTGCTGAAACATGTTTATTTGTGCTGCAAAACACGTTTTGACACTTTCTGCACACTGGGGTGAAGAGCTGAGTCAGTGAGCACTTCTGAGCCTGGCAGGTACATTGGGATTCAACAGTCTGTCAAAACGCGTTTATTTCGGGCTGAAAAACACGTTTTGAAAAGTCTACTGTACCTTCCCTATAAGTTGCATGGGGGTGACCAAAGTTGCTGAAACATGTTTATTTGTGCTGCAAAACACGTATTGACACTTTCTGCACACTGGGGTGAAGAGCTGAGTCAGTGAGCACTTCTGAGCCTGGCAGGTACATTGGGATTCAACAGTCTGTCAAAACGCGTTTATTTCGGGCTGAAAAACACGTTTTGAAAAGTCTGCTGTACCTTCCCTATAAGTTGCATGGGGGTGACCAAAGTTGCTGAAACATGTTTATTTGTGCTGCAAAACACGTTTTGACACTTTCTGCACACTAGGGTGAAGAGCTGAGTCAGTGAGCACTTCTGAGCCTGGCAGGTACATTGGGATTCAACAGTCTGTCAAAACGCGTTTATTTCGGGCTGAAAAACACGTTTTGAAAAGTCTGCTGTACCTTCCCTATAAGTTGCATGGAGGTGACCAAAGTTGCTGAAACATGTTTATTTGTGCTGCAAAACACGTTTTGACACTTTCTGCACACTAGGGTGAAGAGCTGAGTCAGTGAGCACTTCTGAGCCTGCCAGGTACATTGGGATTCAACAGTCTGTCAAAACGCGTTTATTTCGGGCTGAAAAACACGTTTTGAAAAGTCTGCTGTACCTTCCCTATAAGTTGCATGGGGGTGACCAAAGTTGCTGAAACATGTTTATTTGTGCTGCAAAACACGTATTGACACTTTCTGCACACTGGGGTGAAGAGCTGAGTCAGTGAGCACTTCTGAGCCTGGCAGGTACATTGGGATTCAACAGTCTGTCAAAACGCGTTTATTTCGGGCTGAAAAACACGTTTTGAAAAGTCTGCTGTACCTTCCCTATAAGTTGCATGGGGGTGACCAAAGTTGCTGAAACATGTTTATTTGTGCTGCAAAACACGTATTGACACTTTCTGCACACTGGGGTGAAGAGCTGAGTCAGTGAGCACTTCTGAGCCTGGCAGGTACATTGGGATTCAACAGTCTGTCAAAACGTGTTTATTTCGGGCTGAAAAACACGTTTTGAAAAGTCTGCTGTACCTTCCGTATAAGTTACATGGGGGTGACCAAAGTTGCTGAAACATGTTTATTTGTGCTGCAAAACACGTTTTGACACTTTCTGCACACTGGGGTGAAGAGCTGAGTCAGTGAGCACTTCTGAGCCTGGCAGGTACATTGGGATTCAACAGTCTGTCAAAACGCGTTTATTTCGGGCTGAAAAACACGTTTTGAAAAGTCTGCTGTACCTTCCCTATAAGTTGCATGGGGGTGACCAAAGTTGCTGAAACATGTTTATTTGTGCTGCAAAACACGTATTGACACTTTCTGCACACTAGGGTGAAGAGCTGAGTCAGTGAGCACTTCTGAGCCTGGCAGGTACATTGGGATTCAACAGTCTGTCAAAACGCGTTTATTTCAGGCTGAAAAACACGTTTTGAAAAGTCTGCTGTACCTTCCCTATAAGTTGCATGGAGGTGACCAAAGTTGCTGAAACATGTTTATTTGTGCTGCAAAACACGTTTTGACACTTTCTGCACACTAGGGTGAAGAGCTGAGTCAGTGAGCACTTCTGAGCCTGCCAGGTACATTGGGATTCAACAGTCTGTCAAAACGCGTTTATTTCGGGCTGAAAAACACGTTTTGAAAAGTCTGCTGTACCTTCCCTATAAGTTGCATGGGGGAGACCAAAGTTGCTGAAACATGTTTATTTGTGCTGCAAAACACGTATTGACACTTTCTGCACACTGGGGTGAAGAGCTGAGTCAGTGAGCACTTCTGAGCCTGGCAGGTACATTGGGATTCAACAGTCTGTCAAAACGCGTTTATTTCGGGCTGAAAAACACGTTTTGAAAAGTCTGCTGTACCTTCCCTATAAGTTACATGGGGGTGACCAAAGTTGCTGAAACATGTTTATTTGTGCTGCAAAACACGTTTTGACACTTTCTGCACACTGGGGTGAAGAGCTGAGTCAGTGAGCACTTCTGAGCCTGGCAGGTACATTGGGATTCAACAGTCTGTCAAAACGCGTTTATTTCGGGCTGAAAAACACGTTTTGAAAAGTCTGCTGTACCTTCCCTATAAGTTGCATGGGGGTGACCAAAGTTGCTGAAACATGTTTATTTGTGCTGCAAAACACGTATTGACACTTTCTGCACACTGGGGTGAAGAGCTGAGTCAGTGAGCACTTCTGAGCCTGGCAGGTACATTGGGATTCAACAGTCTGTCAAAACGCGTTTATTTCGGGCTGAAAAACACGTTTTGAAAAGTCTGCTGTACCTTCCCTATAAGTTGCATTGGGGTGACCAAAGTTGCTGAAACATGTTTATTTGTGCTGCAAAACACGTTTTGACACTTTCTGCACACTGGGGTGAAGAGCTGAGTCAGTGAGCACTTCTGAGCCTGGCAGGTACATTGGGATTCAACAGTCTGTCAAAACGCGTTTATTTCGGGCTGAAAAACACGTTTTGAAAAGTCTGCTGTACCTTCCCTATAAGTTGCATGGGGGTGACCAAAGTTGCTGAAACATGTTTATTTGTGCTGCAAAACACGTATTGACACTTTCTGCACACTGGGGTGAAGAGCTGAGTCAGTGAGCACTTCTGAGCCTGGCAGGTACATTGGGATTCAACAGTCTGTCAAAACGCGTTTATTTCGGGCTGAAAAACACGTTTTGAAAAGTCTGCTGTACCTTCCCTATAAGTTACATGGGGGTGACCAAAGTTGCTGAAACATGTTTATTTGTGCTGCAAAACACGTTTTGACACTTTCTGCACACTGGGGTGAAGAGCTGAGTCAGTGAGCACTTCTGAGCCTGGCAGGTACTTTGGGATTCAACAGTCTGTCAAAACGCGTTTATTTCGGGCTGAAAAACACGTTTTGAAAAGTCTGCTGTACCTTCCCTATAAGTTGCATGGGGGTGACCAAAGTTGCTGAAACATGTTTATTTGTGCTGCAAAACACGTATTGACACTTTCTGCACACTGGGGTGAAGAGCTGAGTCAGTGAGCACTTCTGAGCCTGGCAGGTACATTGGGATTCAACAGTCTGTCAAAACGCGTTTATTTCGGGCTGAAAAACACGTTTTGAAAAGTCTGCTGTACCTTCCCTATAAGTTGCATTGGGGTGACCAAAGTTGCTGAAACATGTTTATTTGTGCTGCAAAACACGTTTTGACACTTTCTGCACACTGGGGTGAAGAGCTGAGTCAGTGAGCACTTCTGAGCCTGGCAGGTACATTGGGATTCAACAGTCTGTCAAAACGCGTTTATTTCGGGCTGAAAAACACGTTTTGAAAAGTCTACTGTACCTTCCCTATAAGTTGCATGGGGGTGACCAAAGTTGCTGAAACATGTTTATTTGTGCTGCAAAACACGTATTGACACTTTCTGCACACTGGGGTGAAGAGCTGAGTCAGTGAGCACTTCTGAGCCTGGCAGGTACATTGGGATTCAACAGTCTGTCAAAACGCGTTTATTTCGGGCTGAAAAACACGTTTTGAAAAGTCTGCTGTACCTTCCCTATAAGTTGCATGGGGGTGACCAAAGTTGCTGAAACATGTTTATTTGTGCTGCAAAACACGTTTTGACACTTTCTGCACACTAGGGTGAAGAGCTGAGTCAGTGAGCACTTCTGAGCCTGGCAGGTACATTGGGATTCAACAGTCTGTCAAAACGCGTTTATTTCGGGCTGAAAAACACGTTTTGAAAAGTCTGCTGTACCTTCCCTATAAGTTGCATGGAGGTGACCAAAGTTGCTGAAACATGTTTATTTGTGCTGCAAAACACGTTTTGACACTTTCTGCACACTAGGGTGAAGAGCTGAGTCAGTGAGCACTTCTGAGCCTGCCAGGTACATTGGGATTCAACAGTCTGTCAAAACGCGTTTATTTCGGGCTGAAAAACACGTTTTGAAAAGTCTGCTGTACCTTCCCTATAAGTTGCATGGGGGTGACCAAAGTTGCTGAAACATGTTTATTTGTGCTGCAAAACACGTATTGACACTTTCTGCACACTGGGGTGAAGAGCTGAGTCAGTGAGCACTTCTGAGCCTGGCAGGTACATTGGGATTCAACAGTCTGTCAAAACGCGTTTATTTCGGGCTGAAAAACACGTTTTGAAAAGTCTGCTGTACCTTCCCTATAAGTTACATGGGGGTGACCAAAGTTGCTGAAACATGTTTATTTGTGCTGCAAAACACGTTTTGACACTTTCTGCACACTGGGGTGAAGAGCTGAGTCAGTGAGCACTTCTGAGCCTGGCAGGTACATTGGGATTCAACAGTCTGTCAAAACGCGTTTATTTCGGGCTGAAAAACACGTTTTGAAAAGTCAGCTGTTCCTTCCCTATAAGTTACATGGGGGTGACCAAAGTTGCTGAAACATGTTTATTTGTGCTGCAAAACACGTTTTGACACTTTCTGCACACTGGGGTGAAGAGCTGAGTCAGTGAGCACTTCTGAGCCTGGCAGGTACATTGGGATTCAACAGTCTGTCAAAACGCGTTTATTTCGGGCTGAAAAACACGTTTTGAAAAGTCTGCTGTACCTTCCCTATAAGTTGCATGGGGGTGACCAAAGTTGCTGAAACATGTTTATTTGTGCTGCAAAACACGTATTGACACTTTCTGCACACTGGGGTGAAGAGCTGAGTCAGTGAGCACTTCTGAGCCTGGCAGGTACATTGGGATTCAACAGTCTGTCAAAACGCGTTTATTTCGGGCTGAAAAACACGTTTTGAAAAGTCTGCTGTACCTTCCCTATAAGTTACATGGGGGTGACCAAAGTTGCTGAAACATGTTTATTTGTGCTGCAAAACACGTTTTGACACTTTCTGCACACTGGGGTGAAGAGCTGAGTCAGTGAGCACTTCTGAGCCTGGCAGGTACATTGGGATTCAACAGTCTGTCAAAACGCGTTTATTTCGGGCTGAAAAACACGTTTTGAAAAGTCTGCTGTACCTTCCCTATAAGTTGCATGGGGGTGACCAAAGTTGCTGAAACATGTTTATTTGTGCTGCAAAACACGTTTTGACACTTTCTGCACACTGGGGTGAAGAGCTGAGTCAGTGAGCACTTCTGAGCCTGGCAGGTACATTGGGATTCAACAGTCTGTCAAAACGCGTTTATTTCGGGCTGAAAAACACGTTTTGAAAAGTCTGCTGCACCTTCCCTATAAGTTGCATTGGGGTGACCAAAGTTGCTGAAACATGTTTATTTGTGCTGCAAAACACGTTTTGACACTTTCTGCACACTGGGGTGAAGAGCTGAGTCAGTGAGCACTTCTGAGCCTGGCAGGTACATTGGGATTCAACAGTCTGTCAAAACGCGTTTATTTCGGGCTGAAAAACACGTTTTGAAAAGTCTGCTGTACCTTCCCTATAAGTTACATGGGGGTGACCAAAGTTGCTGAAACATGTTTATTTGTGCTGCAAAACACGTTTTGACACTTTCTGCACACTGGGGTGAAGAGCTGAGTCAGTGAGCACTTCTGAGCCTGGCAGGTACATTGGGATTCAACAGTCTGTCAAAACGCGTTTATTTCGGGCTGAAAAACACGTTTTGAAAAGTCAGCTGTTCCTTCCCTATAAGTTACATGGGGGTGACCAAAGTTGCTGAAACATGTTTATTTGTGCTGCAAAACACGTTTTGACACTTTCTGCACACTGGGGTGAAGAGCTGAGTCAGTGAGCACTTCTGAGCCTGGCAGGTACATTGGGATTCAACAGTCTGTCAAAACGCGTTTATTTCGGGCTGAAAAACACGTTTTGAAAAGTCTGCTGTACCTTCCCTATAAGTTGCATGGGGGTGACCAAAGTTGCTGAAACATGTTTATTTGTGCTGCAAAACACGTATTGACACTTTCTGCACACTGGGGTGAAGAGCTGAGTCAGTGAGCACTTCTGAGCCTGGCAGGTACATTGGGATTCAACAGTTTGTCAAAACGCGTTTATTTCGGGCTGAAAAACACGTTTTGAAAAGTCTGCTTTACCTTCCCTATAAGTTACATGGGGGTGACCAAAGTTGCTGAAACATGTTTATTTGTGCTGCAAAACACGTTTTGACACTTTCTGCACACTGGGGTGAAGAGCTGAGTCAGTGAGCACTTCTGAGCCTGGCAGGTACATTGGGATTCAACAGTCTGTCAAAACGCGTTTATTTCGGGCTGAAAAACACGTTTTGAAAAGTCTGCTGTACCTTCCCTATAAGTTGCATGGGGGTGACCAAAGTTGCTGAAACATGTTTATTTGTGCTGCAAAACACGTATTGACACTTTCTGCACACTGGGGTGAAGAGCTGAGTCAGTGAGCACTTCTGAGCCTGGCAGGTACATTGGGATTCAACAGTCTGTCAAAACGCGTTTATTTCGGGCTGAAAAACACGTTTTGAAAAGTCTGCTGTACCTTCCCTATAAGTTGCATTGGGGTGACCAAAGTTGCTGAAACATGTTTATTTGTGCTGCAAAACACGTTTTGACACTTTCTGCACACTGGGGTGAAGAGCTGAGTCAGTGAGCACTTCTGAGCCTGGCAGGTACATTGGGATTCAACAGTCTGTCAAAACGCGTTTATTTCGGGCTGAAAAACACGTTTTGAAAAGTCTGCTGTACCTTCCCTATAAGTTGCATGGGGGTGACCAAAGTTGCTGAAACATGTTTATTTGTGCTGCAAAACACGTATTGACACTTTCTGCACACTGGGGTGAAGAGCTGAGTCAGTGAGCACTTCTGAGCCTGGCAGGTACATTGGGATTCAACAGTCTGTCAAAACGCGTTTATTTCGGGCTGAAAAACACGTTTTGAAAAGTCTGCTGTACCTTCCCTATAAGTTGCATGGGGGTGACCAAAGTTGCTGAAACATGTTTATTTGTGCTGCAAAACACGTATTGACACTTTCTGCACACTGGGGTGAAGAGCTGAGTCAGTGAGCACGTCTGAGCCTGGCAGGTACATTGGGATTCAACAGTCTGTCAAAACGCGTTTATTTCGGGCTGAAAAACACGTTTTGAAAAGTCTGCTGTACCTTCCCTATAAGTTGCATTGGGGTGACCAAAGTTGCTGAAACATGTTTATTTGTGCTGCAAAACACGTATTGACACTTTCTGCACACTGGGGTGAAGAGCTGAGTCAGTGAGCACTTCTGAGCCTGGCAGGTACATTGGGATTCAACAGTCTGTCAAAACGCGTTTATTTCGGGCTGAAAAACACGTTTTGAAAAGTCTGCTGTACCTTCCCTATAAGTTGCATGGGGGTGACCAAAGTTGCTGAAACATGTTTATTTGTGCTGCAAAACACGTATTGACACTTTCTGCACACTGGGGTGAAGAGCTGAGTCAGTGAGCACTTCTGAGCCTGGCAGGTACATTGGGATTCAACAGTCTGTCAAAACGCGTTTATTTCGGGCTGAAAAACACGTTTTGAAAAGTCTGCTGTACCTTCCCTATAAGTTGCATGGGGGTGACCAAAGTTGCTGAAACATGTTTATTTGTGCTGCAAAACACGTATTGACACTTTCTGCACACTGGGGTGAAGAGCTGAGTCAGTGAGCACTTCTGAGCCTGGCAGGTACATTGGGATTCAACAGTCTGTCAAAACGCGTTTATTTCGGGCTGAAAAACACGTTTTGAAAAGTCTGCTGTACCTTCCCTATAAGTTACATGGGGGTGACCAAAGTTGCTGAAACATGTTTATTTGTGCTGCAAAACACGTTTTGACACTTTCTGCACACTGGGGTGAAGAGCTGAGTCAGTGAGCACTTCTGAGCCTGGCAGGTACATTGGGATTCAACAGTCTGTCAAAACGCGTTTATTTCGGGCTGAAAAACACGTTTTGAAAAGTCTGCTGTACCTTCCCTATAAGTTGCATGGGGGTGACCAAAGTTGCTGAAACATGTTTATTTGTGCTGCAAAACACGTATTGACACTTTCTGCACACTGGGGTGAAGAGCTGAGTCAGTGAGCACTTCTGAGCCTGGCAGGTACATTGGGATTCAACAGTCTGTCAAAACGCGTTTATTTCGGGCTGAAAAACACGTTTTGAAAAGTCTGCTGTACCTTCCCTATAAGTTGCATTGGGGTGACCAAAGTTGCTGAAACATGTTTATTTGTGCTGCAAAACACGTTTTGACACTTTCTGCACACTGGGGTGAAGAGCTGAGTCAGTGAGCACTTCTGAGCCTGGCAGGTACATTGGGATTCAACAGTCTGTCAAAACGCGTTTATTTCGGGCTGAAAAACACGTTTTGAAAAGTCTGCTGTACCTTCCCTATAAGTTACATGGGGGTGACCAAAGTTGCTGAAACATGTTTATTTGTGCTGCAAAACACGTTTTGACACTTTCTGCACACTGGGGTGAAGAGCTGAGTCAGTGAGCACTTCTGAGCCTGGCAGGTACATTGGGATTCAACAGTCTGTCAAAACGCGTTTATTTCGGGCTGAAAAACACGTTTTGAAAAGTCAGCTGTTCCTTCCCTATAAGTTACATGGGGGTGACCAAAGTTGCTGAAACATGTTTATTTGTGCTGCAAAACACGTTTTGACACTTTCTGCACACTGGGGTGAAGAGCTGAGTCAGTGAGCACTTCTGAGCCTGGCAGGTACATTGGGATTCAACAGTCTGTCAAAACGCGTTTATTTCGGGCTGAAAAACACGTTTTGAAAAGTCTGCTGTACCTTCCCTATAAGTTGCATGGGGGTGACCAAAGTTGCTGAAACATGTTTATTTGTGCTGCAAAACACGTATTGACACTTTCTGCACACTGGGGTGAAGAGCTGAGTCAGTGAGCACTTCTGAGCCTGGCAGGTACATTGGGATTCAACAGTTTGTCAAAACGCGTTTATTTCGGGCTGAAAAACACGTTTTGAAAAGTCTGCTGTACCTTCCCTATAAGTTACATGGGGGTGACCAAAGTTGCTGAAACATGTTTATTTGTGCTGCAAAACACGTTTTGACACTTTCTGCACACTGGGGTGAAGAGCTGAGTCAGTGAGCACTTCTGAGCCTGGCAGGTACATTGGGATTCAACAGTCTGTCAAAACGCGTTTATTTCGGGCTGAAAAACACGTTTTGAAAAGTCTGCTGTACCTTCCCTATAAGTTGCATGGGGGTGACCAAAGTTGCTGAAACATGTTTATTTGTGCTGCAAAACACGTATTGACACTTTCTGCACACTGGGGTGAAGAGCTGAGTCAGTGAGCACTTCTGAGCCTGGCAGGTACATTGGGATTCAACAGTCTGTCAAAACGCGTTTATTTCGGGCTGAAAAACACGTTTTGAAAAGTCTGCTGTACCTTCCCTATAAGTTGCATGGGGGTGACCAAAGTTGCTGAAACATGTTTATTTGTGCTGCAAAACACGTTTTGACACTTTCTGCACACTGGGGTGAAGAGCTGAGTCAGTGAGCACTTCTGAGCCTGGCAGGTACATTGGGATTCAACAGTCTGTCAAAACGCGTTTATTTCGGGCTGAAAAACACGTTTTGAAAAGTCTGCTGTACCTTCCCTATAAGTTGCATGGGGGTGACCAAAGTTGCTGAAACATGTTTATTTGTGCTGCAAAACACGTATTGACACTTTCTGCACACTGGGGTGAAGAGCTGAGTCAGTGAGCACTTCTGAGCCTGGCAGGTACATTGGGATTCAACAGTCTGTCAAAACGCGTTTATTTCGGGCTGAAAAACACGTTTTGAAAAGTCTGCTGTACCTTCCCTATAAGTTGCATGGGGGTGACCAAAGTTGCTGAAACATGTTTATTTGTGCTGCAAAACACGTATTGACACTTTCTGCACACTGGGGTGAAGAGCTGAGTCAGTGAGCACTTCTGAGCCTGGCAGGTACATTGGGATTCAACAGTCTGTCAAAACGCGTTTATTTCGGGCTGAAAAACACGTTTTGAAAAGTCTGCTGTACCTTCCCTATAAGTTACATGGGGGTGACCAAAGTTGCTGAAACATGTTTATTTGTGCTGCAAAACACGTTTTGACACTTTCTGCACACTGGGGTGAAGAGCTGAGTCAGTGAGCACTTCTGAGCCTGGCAGGTACATTGGGATTCAACAGTCTGTCAAAACGCGTTTATTTCGGGCTGAAAAACACGTTTTGAAAAGTCTGCTGTACCTTCCCTATAAGTTGCATGGGGGTGACCAATGTTGCTGAAACATGTTTATTTGTGCTGCAAAACACGTATTGACACTTTCTGCACACTGGGGTGAAGAGCTGAGTCAGTGAGCACTTCTGAGCCTGGCAGGTACATTGGGATTCAACAGTCTGTCAAAACGCGTTTATTTCGGGCTGAAAAACACGTTTTGAAAAGTCTGCTGTACCTTCCCTATAAGTTGCATTGGGGTGACCAAAGTTGCTGAAACATGTTTATTTGTGCTGCAAAACACGTTTTGACACTTTCTGCACACTGGGGTGAAGAGCTGAGTCAGTGAGCACTTCTGAGCCTGGCAGGTACATTGGGATTCAACAGTCTGTCAAAACGCGTTTATTTCGGGCTGAAAAACACGTTTTGAAAAGTCTGCTGTACCTTCCCTATAAGTTGCATGGGGGTGACCAAAGTTGCTGAAACATGTTTATTTGTGCTGCAAAACACGTATTGACACTTTCTGCACACTGGGGTGAAGAGCTGAGTCAGTGAGCACTTCTGAGCCTGGCATGTACATTGGGATTCAACGGTCTGTCAAAACGCGTTTATTTCGGGCTGAAAAACACGTTTTGAAAAGTCTGCTGTACCTTCCCTATAAGTTGCATGGGGGTGACCAAAGTTGCTGAAACATGTTTATTTGTGCTGCAAAACACGTATTGACACTTTCTGCACACTGGGGTGAAGAGCTGAGTCAGTGAGCACTTCTGAGCCTGGCAGGTACATTGGGATTCAACAGTCTGTCAAAACGCGTTTATTTCGGGCTGAAAAACACGTTTTGAAAAGTCTGCTGTACCTTCCCTATAAGTTGCATTGGGGTGACCAAAGTTGCTGAAACATGTTTATTTGTGCTGCAAAACACGTTTTGACACTTTCTGCACACTGGGGTGAAGAGCTGAGTCAGTGAGCACTTCTGAGCCTGGCAGGTACATTGGGATTCAACAGTCTGTCAAAACGCGTTTATTTCGGGCTGAAAAACACGTTTTGAAAAGTCTGCTGTACCTTCCCTTAAGTTACATGGGGGTGACCAAAGTTGCTGAAACATGTTTATTTGTGCTGCAAAACACGTTTTGACACTTTCTGCACACTGGGGTGAAGAGCTGAGTCAGTGAGCACTTCTGAGCCTGGCAGGTACATTGGGATTCAACAGTCTGTCAAAACGCGTTTATTTCGGGCTGAAAAACACGTTTTGAAAAGTCAGCTGTTCCTTCCCTATAAGTTACATGGGGGTGACCAAAGTTGCTGAAACATGTTTATTTGTGCTGCAAAACACGTTTTGACACTTTCTGCACACTGGGGTGAAGAGCTGAGTCAGTGAGCACTTCTGAGCCTGGCAGGTACATTGGGATTCAACAGTCTGTCAAAACGCGTTTATTTCGGGCTGAAAAACACGTTTTGAAAAGTCTGCTGTACCTTCCCTATAAGTTGCATGGGGGTGACCAAAGTTGCTGAAACATGTTTATTTGTGCTGCAAAACACGTATTGACACTTTCTGCACACTGGGGTGAAGAGCTGAGTCAGTGAGCACTTCTGAGCCTGGCAGGTACATTGGGATTCAACAGTCTGTCAAAACGCGTTTATTTCGGGCTGAAAAACACGTTTTGAAAAGTCTGCTGTACCTTCCCTATAAGTTGCATTGGGGTGACCAAAGTTGCTGAAACATGTTTATTTGTGCTGCAAAACACGTTTTGACACTTTCTGCACACTGGGGTGAAGAGCTGAGTCAGTGAGCACTTCTGAGCCTGGCAGGTACATTGGGATTCAACAGTCTGTCAAAACGCGTTTATTTCGGGCTGAAAAACACGTTTTGAAAAGTCAGCTGTTCCTTCCCTATAAGTTACATGGGGGTGACCAAAGTTGCTGAAACATGTTTATTTGTGCTGCAAAACACGTTTTGACACTTTCTGCACACTGGGGTGAAGAGCTGAGTCAGTGAGCACTTCTGAGCCTGGCAGGTACATTGGGATTCAACAGTCTGTCAAAACGCGTTTATTTCGGGCTGAAAAACACGTTTTGAAAAGTCTGCTGTACCTTCCCTGTAAGTTGCATGGGGGTGACCAAAGTTGCTGAAACATGTTTATTTGTGCTGCAAAACACGTATTGACACTTTCTGCACACTGGGGTGAAGAGCTGAGTCAGTGAGCACTTCTGAGCCTGGCAGGTACATTGGGATTCAACAGTCTGTCAAAACGCGTTTATTTCGGGCTGAAAAACACGTTTTGAAAAGTCTGCTGTACCTTCCCTATAAGTTACATGGGGGTGACCAAAGTTGCTGAAACATGTTTATTTGTGCTGCAAAACACGTTTTGACACTTTCTGCACACTGGGGTGAAGAGCTGAGTCAGTGAGCACTTCTGAGCCTGGCAGGTACATTGGGATTCAACAGTCTGTCAAAACGCGTTTATTTCGGGCTGAAAAACACGTTTTGAAAAGTCTGCTGTACCTTCCCTATAAGTTGCATGGGGGTGACCAAAGTTGCTGAAACATGTTTATTTGTGCTGCAAAACACGTTTTGACACTTTCTGCACACTGGGGTGAAGAGCTGAGTCAGTGAGCACTTCTGAGCCTGGCAGGTACATTGGGATTCAACAGTCTGTCGAAACGCGTTTATTTCGGGCTGAAAAACACGTTTTGAAAAGTCTGCTCTACCTTCCCTATAAGTTGCATGGGGGTGACCAAAGTTGCTGAAACATGTTTTTTTGTGCTGCAAAACACGTATTGACACTTTCTGCACACTGGGGTGAAGAGCTGAGTCAGTGAGCACTTCTGAGCCTGGCAGGTACATTGGGATTCAACAGTCTGTCAAAACGCGTTTATTTCGGGCTGAAAAACACGTTTTGAAAAGTCTGCTGTACCTTCCCTATAAGTTGCATGGGGGTGACCAAAGTTGCTGAAACATGTTTATTTGTGCTGCAAAACACGTATTGACACTTTCTGCACACTGGGGTGAAGAGCTGAGTCAGTGAGCACTTCTGAGCCTGGCAGGTACATTGGGATTCAACAGTCTGTCAAAACGCGTTTATTTCGGGCTGAAAAATACGTTTTGAAAAGTCTGCTGTACCTTCCCTATAAGTTACATGGGGGTGACCAAAGTTGCTGAAACATGTTTATTTGTGCTGCAAAACACGTTTTGACACTTTCTGCACACTGGGGTGAAGAGCTGAGTCAGTGAGCACTTCTGAGCCTGGCAGGTACATTGGGATTCAACAGTCTGTCAAAACGCGTTTATTTCGGGCTGAAAAACACGTTTTGAAAAGTCTGCTGTACCTTCCCTATAAGTTGCATGGGGGTGACCAAAGTTGCTGAAACATGTTTATTTGTGCTGCAAAACACGTATTGACACTTTCTGCACACTGGGGTGAAGAGCTGAGTCAGTGAGCACTTCTGAGCCTGGCAGGTACATTGGGATTCAACAGTCTGTCAAAACGCGTTTATTTCGGGCTGAAAAACACGTTTTGAAAAGTCTGCTGCACCTTCCCTATAAGTTACATGGGGGTGACCAAAGTTGCTGAAACATGTTTATTTGTGCTGCAAAACACGTTTTGACACTTTCTGCACACTGGGGTGAAGAGCTGAGTCAGTGAGCACTTCTGAGCCTGGCAGGTACATTGGGATTCAACAGTCTGTCAAAACGCGTTTATTTCGGGCTGAAAAACACGTTTTGAAAAGTCTGCTGTACCTTCCCTATAAGTTGCATGGGGGTGACCAAAGTTGCTGAAACATGTTTATTTGTGCTGCAAAACACGTATTGACACTTTCTGCACACTGGGGTGAAGAGCTGAGTCAGTGAGCACTTCTGAGCCTGGCAGGTACATTGGGATTCAACAGTCTGTCAAAACGCGTTTATTTCGGGCTGAAAAACACGTTTTGAAAAGTCTGCTGTACCTTCCCTATAAGTTGCATTGGGGTGACCAAAGTTGCTGAAACATGTTTATTTGTGCTGCAAAACACGTTTTGACACTTTCTGCACACTGGGGTGAAGAGCTGAGTCAGTGAGCACTTCTGAGCCTGGCAGGTACATTGGGATTCAACAGTCTGTCAAAACGCGTTTATTTCGGGCTGAAAAACACGTTTTGAAAAGTCTGCTGTACCTTCCCTATAAGTTGCATGGGGGTGACCAAAGTTGCTGAAACATGTTTATTTGTGCTGCAAAACACGTATTGACACTTTCTGCACACTGGGGTGAAGAGCTGAGTCAGTGAGCACTTCTGAGCCTGGCAGGTACATTGGGATTCAACAGTCTGTCAAAACGCGTTTATTTCGGGCTGAAAAACACGTTTTGAAAAGTCTGCTGTACCTTCCCTATAAGTTGCATGGGGGTGACCAAAGTTGCTGAAACATGTTTATTTGTGCTGCAAAACACGTATTGACACTTTCTGCACACTGGGGTGAAGAGCTGAGTCAGTGAGCACGTCTGAGCCTGGCAGGTACATTGGGATTCAACAGTCTGTCAAAACGCGTTTATTTCGGGCTGAAAAACACGTTTTGAAAAGTCTGCTGTACCTTCCCTATAAGTTGCATTGGGGTGACCAAAGTTGCTGAAACATGTTTATTTGTGCTGCAAAACACGTATTGACACTTTCTGCACACTGGGGTGAAGAGCTGAGTCAGTGAGCACTTCTGAGCCTGGCAGGTACATTGGGATTCAACAGTCTGTCAAAACGCGTTTATTTCGGGCTGAAAAACACGTTTTGAAAAGTCTGCTGTACCTTCCCTATAAGTTGCATGGGGGTGACCAAAGTTGCTGAAACATGTTTATTTGTGCTGCAAAACACGTATTGACACTTTCTGCACACTGGGGTGAAGAGCTGAGTCAGTGAGCACTTCTGAGCCTGGCAGGTACATTGGGATTCAACAGTCTGTCAAAACGCGTTTATTTCGGGCTGAAAAACACGTTTTGAAAAGTCTGCTGTACCTTCCCTATAAGTTGCATGGGGGTGACCAAAGTTGCTGAAACATGTTTATTTGTGCTGCAAAACACGTATTGACACTTTCTGCACACTGGGGTGAAGAGCTGAGTCAGTGAGCACTTCTGAGCCTGGCAGGTACATTGGGATTCAACAGTCTGTCAAAACGCGTTTATTTCGGGCTGAAAAACACGTTTTGAAAAGTCTGCTGTACCTTCCCTATAAGTTGCATTGGGGTGACCAAAGTTGCTGAAACATGTTTATTTGTGCTGCAAAACACGTTTTGACACTTTCTGCACACTGGGGTGAAGAGCTGAGTCAGTGAGCACTTCTGAGCCTGGCAGGTACATTGGGATTCAACAGTCTGTCAAAACGCGTTTATTTCGGGCTGAAAAACACGTTTTGAAAAGTCTGCTGTACCTTCCCTATAAGTTACATGGGGGTGACCAAAGTTGCTGAAACATGTTTATTTGTGCTGCAAAACACGTTTTGACACTTTCTGCACACTGGGGTGAAGAGCTGAGTCAGTGAGCACTTCTGAGCCTGGCAGGTACATTGGGATTCAACAGTCTGTCAAAACGCGTTTATTTCGGGCTGAAAAACACGTTTTGAAAAGTCAGCTGTTCCTTCCCTATAAGTTACATGGGGGTGACCAAAGTTGCTGAAACATGTTTATTTGTGCTGCAAAACACGTTTTGACACTTTCTGCACACTGGGGTGAAGAGCTGAGTCAGTGAGCACTTCTGAGCCTGGCAGGTACATTGGGATTCAACAGTCTGTCAAAACGCGTTTATTTCGGGCTGAAAAACACGTTTTGAAAAGTCTGCTGTACCTTCCCTATAAGTTGCATGGGGGTGACCAAAGTTGCTGAAACATGTTTATTTGTGCTGCAAAACACGTATTGACACTTTCTGCACACTGGGGTGAAGAGCTGAGTCAGTGAGCACTTCTGAGCCTGGCAGGTACATTGGGATTCAACAGTTTGTCAAAACGCGTTTATTTCGGGCTGAAAAACACGTTTTGAAAAGTCTGCTGTACCTTCCCTATAAGTTACATGGGGGTGACCAAAGTTGCTGAAACATGTTTATTTGTGCTGCAAAACACGTTTTGACACTTTCTGCACACTGGGGTGAAGAGCTGAGTCAGTGAGCACTTCTGAGCCTGGCAGGTACATTGGGATTCAACAGTCTGTCAAAACGCGTTTATTTCGGGCTGAAAAACACGTTTTGAAAAGTCTGCTGTACCTTCCCTATAAGTTGCATGGGGGTGACCAAAGTTGCTGAAACATGTTTATTTGTGCTGCAAAACACGTATTGACACTTTCTGCACACTGGGGTGAAGAGCTGAGTCAGTGAGCACTTCTGAGCCTGGCAGGTACATTGGGATTCAACAGTCTGTCAAAACGCGTTTATTTCGGGCTGAAAAACACGTTTTGAAAAGTCTGCTGTACCTTCCCTATAAGTTGCATGGGGGTGACCAAAGTTGCTGAAACATGTTTATTTGTGCTGCAAAACACGTATTGACACTTTCTGCACACTGGGGTGAAGAGCTGAGTCAGTGAGCACTTCTGAGCCTGGCAGGTACATTGGGATTCAACAGTCTGTCAAAACGCGTTTATTTCGGGCTGAAAAACACGTTTTGAAAAGTCTGCTGTACCTTCCCTATAAGTTGCATGGGGGTGACCAAAGTTGCTGAAACATGTTTATTTGTGCTGCAAAACACGTATTGACACTTTCTGCACACTGGGGTGAAGAGCTGAGTCAGTGAGCACTTCTGAGCCTGGCAGGTACATTGGGATTCAACAGTCTGTCAAAACGCGTTTATTTCGGGCTGAAAAACACGTTTTGAAAAGTCTGCTGTACCTTCCCTATAAGTTGCATTGGGGTGACCAAAGTTGCTGAAACATGTTTATTTGTGCTGCAAAACACGTTTTGACACTTTCTGCACACTGGGGTGAAGAGCTGAGTCAGTGAGCACTTCTGAGCCTGGCAGGTACATTGGGATTCAACAGTCTGTCAAAACGCGTTTATTTCGGGCTGAAAAACACGTTTTGAAAAGTCTGCTGTACCTTCCCTATAAGTTACATGGGGGTGACCAAAGTTGCTGAAACATGTTTATTTGTGCTGCAAAACACGTTTTGACACTTTCTGCACACTGGGGTGAAGAGCTGAGTCAGTGAGCACTTCTGAGCCTGGCAGGTACATTGGGATTCAACAGTCTGTCAAAACGCGTTTATTTCGGGCTGAAAAACACGTTTTGAAAAGTCAGCTGTTCCTTCCCTATAAGTTACATGGGGGTGACCAAAGTTGCTGAAACATGTTTATTTGTGCTGCAAAACACGTTTTGACACTTTCTGCACACTGGGGTGAAGAGCTGAGTCAGTGAGCACTTCTGAGCCTGGCAGGTACATTGGGATTCAACAGTCTGTCAAAACGCGTTTATTTCGGGCTGAAAAACACGTTTTGAAAAGTCTGCTGTACCTTCCCTATAAGTTGCATGGGGGTGACCAAAGTTGCTGAAACATGTTTATTTGTGCTGCAAAACACGTATTGACACTTTCTGCACACTGGGGTGAAGAGCTGAGTCAGTGAGCACTTCTGAGCCTGGCAGGTACATTGGGATTCAACAGTTTGTCAAAACGCGTTTATTTCGGGCTGAAAAACACGTTTTGAAAAGTCTGCTGTACCTTCCCTATAAGTTACATGGGGGTGACCAAAGTTGCTGAAACATGTTTATTTGTGCTGCAAAACACGTTTTGACACTTTCTGCACACTGGGGTGAAGAGCTGAGTCAGTGAGCACTTCTGAGCCTGGCAGGTACATTGGGATTCAACAGTCTGTCAAAACGCGTTTATTTCGGGCTGAAAAACACGTTTTGAAAAGTCTGCTGTACCTTCCCTATAAGTTGCATGGGGGTGACCAAAGTTGCTGAAACATGTTTATTTGTGCTGCAAAACACGTATTGACACTTTCTGCACACTGGGGTGAAGAGCTGAGTCAGTGAGCACTTCTGAGCCTGGCAGGTACATTGGGATTCAACAGTCTGTCAAAACGCGTTTATTTCGGGCTGAAAAACACGTTTTGAAAAGTCTGCTGTACCTTCCCTATAAGTTGCATTGGGGTGACCAAAGTTGCTGAAACATGTTTATTTGTGCTGCAAAACACGTTTTGACACTTTCTGCACACTGGGGTGAAGAGCTGAGTCAGTGAGCACTTCTGAGCCTGGCAGGTACATTGGGATTCAACAGTCTGTCAAAACGCGTTTATTTCGGGCTGAAAAACACGTTTTGAAAAGTCTGCTGTACCTTCCCTATAAGTTGCATGGGGGTGACCAAAGTTGCTGAAACATGTTTATTTGTGCTGCAAAACACGTATTGACACTTTCTGCACACTGGGGTGAAGAGCTGAGTCAGTGAGCACTTCTGAGCCTGGCAGGTACATTGGGATTCAACAGTCTGTCAAAACGCGTTTATTTCGGGCTGAAAAACACGTTTTGAAAAGTCTGCTGTACCTTCCCTATAAGTTGCATGGGGGTGACCAAAGTTGCTGAAACATGTTTATTTGTGCTGCAAAACACGTATTGACACTTTCTGCACACTGGGGTGAAGAGCTGAGTCAGTGAGCACGTCTGAGCCTGGCAGGTACATTGGGATTCAACAGTCTGTCAAAACGCGTTTATTTCGGGCTGAAAAACACGTTTTGAAAAGTCTGCTGTACCTTCCCTATAAGTTGCATTGGGGTGACCAAAGTTGCTGAAACATGTTTATTTGTGCTGCAAAACACGTATTGACACTTTCTGCACACTGGGGTGAAGAGCTGAGTCAGTGAGCACTTCTGAGCCTGGCAGGTACATTGGGATTCAACAGTCTGTCAAAACGCGTTTATTTCGGGCTGAAAAACACGTTTTGAAAAGTCTGCTGTACCTTCCCTATAAGTTGCATGGGGGTGACCAAAGTTGCTGAAACATGTTTATTTGTGCTGCAAAACACGTATTGACACTTTCTGCACACTGGGGTGAAGAGCTGAGTCAGTGAGCACTTCTGAGCCTGGCAGGTACATTGGGATTCAACAGTCTGTCAAAACGCGTTTATTTCGGGCTGAAAAACACGTTTTGAAAAGTCTGCTGTACCTTCCCTATAAGTTGCATGGGGGTGACCAAAGTTGCTGAAACATGTTTATTTGTGCTGCAAAACACGTATTGACACTTTCTGCACACTGGGGTGAAGAGCTGAGTCAGTGAGCACTTCTGAGCCTGGCAGGTACATTGGGATTCAACAGTCTGTCAAAACGCGTTTATTTCGGGCTGAAAAACACGTTTTGAAAAGTCTGCTGTACCTTCCCTATAAGTTACATGGGGGTGACCAAAGTTGCTGAAACATGTTTATTTGTGCTGCAAAACACGTTTTGACACTTTCTGCACACTGGGGTGAAGAGCTGAGTCAGTGAGCACTTCTGAGCCTGGCAGGTACATTGGGATTCAACAGTCTGTCAAAACGCGTTTATTTCGGGCTGAAAAACACGTTTTGAAAAGTCTGCTGTACCTTCCCTATAAGTTGCATGGGGGTGACCAAAGTTGCTGAAACATGTTTATTTGTGCTGCAAAACACGTATTGACACTTTCTGCACACTGGGGTGAAGAGCTGAGTCAGTGAGCACTTCTGAGCCTGGCAGGTACATTGGGATTCAACAGTCTGTCAAAACGCGTTTATTTCGGGCTGAAAAACACGTTTTGAAAAGTCTGCTGTACCTTCCCTATAAGTTGCATTGGGGTGACCAAAGTTGCTGAAACATGTTTATTTGTGCTGCAAAACACGTTTTGACACTTTCTGCACACTGGGGTGAAGAGCTGAGTCAGTGAGCACTTCTGAGCCTGGCAGGTACATTGGGATTCAACAGTCTGTCAAAACGCGTTTATTTCGGGCTGAAAAACACGTTTTGAAAAGTCTGCTGTACCTTCCCTATAAGTTACATGGGGGTGACCAAAGTTGCTGAAACATGTTTATTTGTGCTGCAAAACACGTTTTGACACTTTCTGCACACTGGGGTGAAGAGCTGAGTCAGTGAGCACTTCTGAGCCTGGCAGGTACATTGGGATTCAACAGTCTGTCAAAACGCGTTTATTTCGGGCTGAAAAACACGTTTTGAAAAGTCAGCTGTTCCTTCCCTATAAGTTACATGGGGGTGACCAAAGTTGCTGAAACATGTTTATTTGTGCTGGCAAAACACGTTTTGACACTTTCTGCACACTGGGGTGAAGAGCTGAGTCAGTGAGCACTTCTGAGCCTGGCAGGTACATTGGGATCAACAGTCTGTCAAAACGCGTTTATTTCGGGCTGGAAAAACACGTTTTGAAAAGTCTGCTGTACCTTCCCTATAAGTTGCATGGGGGTGACCAAAGTTGCTGAAACATGTTTATTTGTGCTGCAAACACGTATTGACACTTTCTGCACACTGGGGTGAAGAGCTGAGTCAGTGAGCACTTCTGAGCCTGGCAGGTACATTGGGATTCAACAGTTTGTCAAAACGCGTTTATTTCGGGCTGAAAAACACGTTTTTGAAAAGTCTGCTGTACCTTCCCTATAAGTTACATGGGGGTGACCAAAGTTGCTGAAACATGTTTATTTGTGCTGCAAAACACGTTTTGACACTTTCTGCACACTGGGGTGAAGAGCTGAGTCAGTGAGCACTTCTGAGCCTGGCAGGTACATTGGGATTCAACAGTCTGTCAAAACGCGTTTATTTCGGGCTGAAAAACACGTTTGAAAAGTCTGCTGTACCTTCCCTATAAGTTGCATGGGGGTGACCAAAGTTGCTGAAACATGTTTATTTGTGCTGCAAAACACGTATTGACACTTTCTGCACACTAGGGTGAAGAGCTGAGTCAGTGAGCACTTCTGAGCCTGGCAGGTACATTGGGATTCAACAGTCTGTCAAAACGCGTTTATTTCAGGCTGAAAAACACGTTTTGAAAAGTCTGCTGTACCCTTCCCTATAAGTTGCATGGAGGTGACCAAAGTTGCTGAAACATGTTTATTTGTGCTGCAAAACACGTTTTGACACTTTCTGCACACTGGGGTGAAGAGCTGAGTCAGTGAGCACTTCTGAGCCTGGCAGGTACATTGGGATTCAACAGTCTGTCAAAACGCGTTTATTTCAGGCTGAAAAACACGTTTTGAAAAGTCTGCTGTACCTTCCCTATAAGTTGCATGGAGGTGACCAAAGTTGCTGAAACATGTTTATTTGTGCTGCAAAACACGTTTTGACACTTTCTGCACACTGGGGTGAAGAGCTGAGTCAGTGAGCACTTCTGAGCCTGGCAGGTACATTGGGATTCAACAGTCTGTCAAAACGCGTTTATTTCGGGCTGAAAAACACGTTTTGAAAAGTCTGCTGTACCTTTCCCTATAAGTTGCATGGGGTGACCAAAGTTGCTGAAACATGTTTATTTGTGCTGCAAAACACGTATTGACACTTTCTGCACACTGGGGTGAAGAGCTGAGTCAGTGAGCACTTCTGAGCCTGGCAGGTACATTGGGATTCAACAGTCTGTCAAAACGCGTTTATTTCGGCTGAAAAACACGTTTTGAAAAGTCTGCTGTACCTTCCCTATAAGTTGCATGGGGGTGACCAAAGTTGCTGAAACATGTTTATTTGTGCTGCAAAACACGTATTGACACTTTCTGCACACTGGGGTGAAGAGCTGAGTCAGTGAGCACTTCTGAGCCTGGCAGGTACATTGGGATTCAACAGTCTGTCAAAACGCGTTTATTTCGGGCTGAAAAACACGTTTTGAAAAGTCTGCTGTACCTTCCCTATAAGTTGCATGGGGGTGACCAAAGTTGCTGAAACATGTTTATTTGTGCTGCAAAACACGTATTGACACTTTCTGCACACTGGGGTGAAGAGCTGAGTCAGTGAGCACTTCTGAGGCCTGGCAGGTACATTGGGATTCAACAGTCTGTCAAAAACGCGTTTATTTCGGGCTGAAAAACACGTTTTGAAAAGTCTGCTGTACCTTCCCTATAAGTTGCATTGGGGTGACCAAAGTTGCTGAAACATGTTTATTTGTGCTGCAAAACACGTTTTGACACTTTCTGCACACTGGGGTGAAGAGCTGAGTCAGTGAGCACTTCTGAGCCTGGCAGGTACATTGGGATTCAACAGTCTGTCAAAACGCGTTTATTTCGGGCTGAAAAACACGTTTTGAAAAGTCTGCTGTACCTTCCCTATAAGTTACATGGGGGTGACCAAAGTTGCTGAAACATGTTTATTTGTGCTGCAAAACACGTTTTGACACTTTCTGCACACTGGGGTGAAGAGCTGAGTCAGTGAGCACTTCTGAGCCTGGCAGGTACATTGGGATTCAACAGTCTGTCAAAACGCGTTTATTTCGGGCTGAAAAACACGTTTTGAAAAGTCAGCTGTTCCTTCCCTATAAGTTACATGGGGGTGACCAAAGTTGCTGAAACATGTTTATTTGTGCTGCAAAACACGTTTTGACACTTTCTGCACACTGGGGTTGAAGAGCTGAGTCAGTGAGCACTTCTGAGCCTGGCAGGTACATTGGGATTCAACAGTCTGTCAAAACGCGTTTATTTCGGGCTTGAAAAACACGTTTTGAAAAGTCTGCTGTACCTTCCCTATAAGTTGCATGGGGGTGACCAAAGTTGCTGAAACATGTTTATTTGTGCTGCAAAACACGTATTGACACTTTCTGCACACTGGGGTGAAGAGCTGAGTCAGTGAGCACTTCTGAGCCTGGCAGGTACATTGGGATTCAACAGTTTGTCAAAACGCGTTTATTTCGGGCTGAAAAACACGTTTTGAAAAGTCTGCTGTACCTTCCCTATAAGTTACATGGGGTGACCAAAGTTGCTGAAACATGTTTATTTGTGCTGCAAAACACGTTTTGACACTTTCTGCACACTGGGGTGAAGAGCTGAGTCAGTGAGCACTTCTGAGCCTGGCAGGTACATTGGGATTCAACAGTCTGTCAAAACGCGTTTATTTCGGGCTGAAAAACACGTTTTGAAAAGTCTGCTGTACCTTCCCTATAAGTTGCATGGGGGTGACCAAAGTTGCTGAAACATGTTTATTTGTGCTGCAAAACACGTATTGACACTTTCTGCACACTGGGGTGAAGAGCTGAGTCAGTGAGCACTTCTGAGCCTGGCAGGTACATTGGGATTCAACAGTCTGTCAAAACGCGTTTATTTCGGGCTGAAAAACACGTTTTGAAAAGTCTGCTGTACCTTCCCTATAAGTTGCATTGGGGGTGACCAAAGTTGCTGAAACATGTTTATTTGTGCTGCAAAACACGTTTTGACACTTTCTGCACACTGGGGTGAAGAGCTGAGTCAGTGAGCACTTCTGAGCCTGGCAGGTACATTGGGATTCAACAGTCTGTCAAAACGCGTTTATTTCGGGCTGAAAAACACGTTTTGAAAAGTCTGCTGTACCTTCCCTATAAGTTGCATGGGGGTGACCAAAGTTGCTGAAACATGTTTATTTGTGCTGCAAAACACGTATTGACACTTTCTGCACACTGGGGTGAAGAGCTGAGTCAGTGAGCACTTCTGAGCCTGGCAGGTACATTGGGATTCAACAGTCTGTCAAAACGCGTTTATTTCGGGCTGAAAAACACGTTTTGAAAAGTCTGCTGTACCTTCCCTATAAGTTGCATGGGGGTGACCAAAGTTGCTGAAACATGTTTATTTGTGCTGCAAAACACGTATTGACACTTTCTGCACACTGGGGTGAAGAGCTGAGTCAGTGAGCACGTCTGAGCCTGGCAGGTACATTGGGATTCAACAGTCTGTCAAAACGCGTTTATTTCGGGCTGAAAAACACGTTTTGAAAAGTCTGCTGTACCTTCCCTATAAGTTGCATGGGGGTGACCAAAGTTGCTGAAACATGTTTATTTGTGCTGCAAAACACGTATTGACACTTTCTGCACACTGGGGTGAAGAGCTGAGTCAGTGAGCACTTCTGAGCCTGGCAGGTACATTGGGATTCAACAGTCTGTCAAAACGCGTTTATTTCGGGCTGAAAAACACGTTTTGAAAAGTCTGCTGTACCTTCCCTATAAGTTGCATGGGGGTGACCAAAGTTGCTGAAACATGGTTTATTTGTGCTGCAAAACACGTATTGACACTTTCTGCACACTGGGGTGAAGAGCTGAGTCAGTGAGCACTTCTGAGCCTGGCAGGTACATTGGGATTCAACAGTCTGTCAAAACGCGTTTATTTCGGGCTGAAAAACACGTTTTGAAAAGTCTGCTGTACCTTCCCTATAAGTTGCATGGGGGTGACCAAAGTTGCTGAAACATGTTTATTTGTGCTGCAAACACGTATTGACACTTTCTGCACACTGGGGTGAAGAGCTGAGTCAGTGAGCACTTCTGAGCCTGGCAGGTACATTGGATTCAACAGTCTGTCAAAACGCGTTTATTTCGGGCTGAAAAACACGTTTTGAAAAGTCTGCTGTACCTTCCCTATAAGTTACATGGGGGTGACCAAAGTTGCTGAAACATGTTTATTTGTGCTGCAAACACGTTTTGACACTTTCTGCACACTGGGGTGAAGAGCTGAGTCAGTGAGCACTTCTGAGCCTGGCAGGTACATTGGATTCAACAGTCTGTCAAAAACGCGTTTATTTCGGGCTGAAAAACACGTTTTGAAAAGTCTGCTGTACCTTCCCTATAAGTTGCATGGGGGTGACCAAAGTTGCTGAAACATGTTTATTTGTGCTGCAAAACACGTATTGACACTTTCTGCACACTGGGGTGAAGAGCTGAGTCAGTGAGCACTTCTGAGCCTGGCAGGTACATTGGGATTCAACAGTCTGTCAAAACGCGTTTATTTCGGCTGAAAAACACGTTTTGAAAAGTCTGCTGTACCTTCCCTATAAGTTGCATTGGGGTGACCAAAGTTGCTGAAACATGTTTATTTGTGCTGCAAAACACGTTTTGACACTTTCTGCACACTGGGGTGAAGAGCTGAGTCAGTGAGCACTTCTGAGCCTGGCAGGTACATTGGGATTCAACAGTCTGTCAAAACGCGTTTATTTCGGGCTGAAAAACACGTTTTGAAAAGTCTGCTGTACCTTCCCTATAAGTTACATGGGGGTGACCAAAGTTGCTGAAACATGTTTATTTGTGCTGCAAAACACGTTTTGACACTTTCTGCACACTGGGGTGAAGAGCTGAGTCAGTGAGCACTTCTGAGCCTGGCAGGTACATTGGGATTCAACAGTCTGTCAAAACGCGTTTATTTCGGGCTGAAAAACACGTTTTGAAAAGTCAGCTGTTCCTTCCCTATAAGTTACATGGGGGTGACCAAAGTTGCTGAAACATGTTTATTTGTGCTGCAAAACACGTTTTGACACTTTCTGCACACTGGGTGAAGAGCTGAGTCAGTGAGCACTTCTGAGCCTGGCAAGTACATTGGGATTCAACAGTCTGTCAAAACGCGTTTATTTCGGGCTGAAAAACACGTTTTGAAAAGTCTGCTGTACCTTCCCTATAAGTTGCATGGGGGTGACCAAAGTTGCTGAAACATGTTTATTTGTGCTGCAAAACACGTATTGACACTTTCTGCACACTGGGGTGAAGAGCTGAGTCAGTGAGCACTTCTGAGCCTGGCAGGTACATTGGGATTCAACAGTTTGTCAAAACGCGTTTATTTCGGGCTGAAAAACACGTTTTGAAAAGTCTGCTGTACCTTCCCTATAAGTTACATGGGGGTGACCAAAGTTGCTGAAAACATGTTTATTTGTGCTGCAAAACACGTTTTGACACTTTCTGCACACTGGGGTGAAGAGCTGAGTCAGTGAGCACTTTCTGAGCCTGGCAGGTACATTGGGATTCAACAGTCTGTCAAAACGCGTTTATTTCGGGCTGAAAAACACGTTTTGAAAAGTCTGCTGTACTTCCCTATAAGTTGCATGGGGGTGACCAAAGTTGCTGAAACATGTTTATTTGTGCTGCAAAAACACGTATTGACACTTTCTGCACACTAGGGTGAAGAGCTGAGTCAGTGAGCACTTCTGAGCCTGGCAGGTACATTGGGATTCAACAGTCTGTCAAAACGCGTTTATTTCAGGCTGAAAAACACGTTTTGAAAAGTCTGCTGTACCTTCCCTATAAGTTGCATGGAGGTGACCAAAGTTGCTGAAACATTGTTTATTTGTGCTGCAAAACACGTTTTGACACTTTCTGCACACTAGGTGAAGAGCTGAGTCAGTGAGCACTTCTGAGCCTGCCAGGTACATTGGGATTCAACAGTCTGTCAAAACGCGTTATTTCGGGCTGAAAAACACGTTTTGAAAAGTCTGCTGTACCTTCCCTATAAGTTGCATGGGGGAGACCAAAGTTGCTGAAACATGTTTATTTGTGCTGCAAAACACGTATTGACACTTTCTGCACACTGGGGTGAAGAGCTGAGTCAGTGAGCCTTCTGAGCCTGGCAGGTACATTTGGGATTCAACAGTCTTCAATACCCCCCCCCCCCCCCCCTCCCCCCCCCCCGTATTTCGGGCTGAAAAACACGTTTTGAAAGTTACATGGGGGTGACCAAAGTTGCTGAAACATGTTTATTTGTGCTGCAAAACACGTTTTGACACTTTCTGCACACTGGGGTGAAGAGCTGAGTCAGTGAGCACTTCTGAGCCTGGCAGGTACATTGGGATTCAACAGTCTGTCAAAACGCGTTTATTTCGGGCTGAAAAACACGTTTTGAAAAGTCTGCTGTACCTTCCCTATAAGTTGCATGGGGGTGACCAAAGTTGCTGAAACATGTTTATTTGTGCTGCAAAACACGTATTGACACTTTCTGCACACTGGGGTGAAGAGCTGAGTCAGTGAGCACTTCTGAGCCTGGCAGGTACATTGGGATTCAACAGTCTGTCAAAACGCGTTTATTTCGGGCTGAAAAACACGTTTTGAAAAGTCTGCTGTACCTTCCCTATAAGTTGCATTGGGTGACCCAAAGTTGCTGAAACATGTTTATTTGTGCTGCAAAAACACGTTTTGACACTTTCTGCACACTGGGGTGAAGAGCTGAGTCAGTGAGCACTTCTGAGCCTGGCAGGTACATTGGGATTCAACAGTCTGTCAAAACGCGTTTATTTCGGGCTGAAAAACACGTTTTGAAAAGTCTGCTGTACCTTCCTATAAGTTGCATGGGGGTGACCAAAGTTGCTGAAACATGTTTATTTGTGCTGCAAAACACGTATTGACACTTTCTGCACACTGGGGTGAAGAGCTGAGTCAGTGAGCACTTCTGAGCCTGGCAGGTACATTGGGATTCAACAGTCTGTCAAAACGCGTTTATTTCGGGCTGAAAAACACGTTTTGAAAAGTCTGCTGTACCTTCCCTATAAGTTACATGGGGGTGACCAAAGTTGCTGAAACATGTTTATTTGTGCTGCAAAACACGTTTTGACACTTTCTGCACACTGGGGTGAAGAGCTGAGTCAGTGAGCACTTCTGAGCCTGGCAGGTACTTTGGGATTCAACAGTCTGTCAAAACGCGTTTATTTCGGGCTGAAAAACACGTTTTGAAAAGTCTGCTGTACCTTCCCTATAAGTTGCATGGGGGTGACCAAAGTTGCTGAAACATGTTTATTTGTGCTGCAAAACACGTATTGACACTTTCTGCACACTGGGGATGAAGAGCTGAGTCAGTGAGCACTTCTGAGCCTGGCAGGTACAT